>NW_006800146.1:1107884-1121530 GCF_000485575.1 Poecilia formosa
AAAAGAAACACTGAAGAAAACTATAATGACAGTATGTGTAATCGTCCATGGTTTAATGACTTTAGACACTAGTTAGAATTGCAAACTTCAGGCGTAATAGAAGATATGTGCGGTATCTAGATTGCATGTGACTCTAAACGATTGAAGCTACCGCTAACTCCCTGCTAACGTACCCTAGCTAACTAGCTAGCTTTTTCGCATCTCTCATGGGTAAGTGCAAATTTATCGTCAGTTAGGTAGATGAAGTTTGAACTTTGCTGTGAAGATACAAGCCTTTAAATTTAATTCATAATGATCTTTAAAAAATCTAAAATTTTAGTTGGTTCTGCAGGTTGGTGAAACCTGCGGGAATCCTATACATTTTGCTCCTGTAGTACATTCAACTGAGCTGTTGGATCATTCCCAGAGCCAAATTGAAATCAGGGTTATTTTGACCAACTTCCTTCTTCTCACCAACCTTCGAAGAACTACTGCACTATGGGAAAATGTTTGCAATTTTGGAAACTTCAAGTCAAAGGAAGCAAGCTTTAGATTAAAAGGAATATTGTCCTTATTATTAGATACTAATTGAATAATTTACCACACGTTCACTTGGGTGCTCTGATACTACAGTGTGAAGCATCAGTCTTTCAAGCTGTAAACATGGCTTCAGTGTGTGTGTGTGTGTGTGTGTGTGTGTTGGGGCGGAGGGGGCGTGTGTGATTGCAGCAGAGCTGCTTCACAGATAAATGCTATCCGTACACCGTTCCTGCTGCCCTTCTATGTAAACGCCGCTGCAAGTGGATAATGGAAAAGAAAGAGATGAAAGCGGCACGAGATGAATCACGAGGAGCCTCGTGTGTCTGCGTTTTCCTGCTCTGAAGTAAAGCTTTTCAGATACTTGGACACAGGTCTCTTTGAACACAATTCATTGAAGAGCTGGGCCTTTTCTTCCTCTCTGTACTTTCCCTAAGTTCCTCATTTAGTTTTAGAAGACAAGCTTTTGGGGTTTGTAGCCTTTGATTTTGCAGACAAAAGCAACTTGATCAAAATAACAGATGAAGGTCTGGTTCTAGTCTGGGTTTTTCTTTTTTTGTCTGAATGAGGAAACAGAATTTGAAGTACGTAGTTAATGAGAAAGGAAAGAAGGACATGATGCCATATTTATGAGTCTGGAGATTGGTCAACCTCTAGACAGTATTTTGTTGATCCTTTATTAACATTTCCAGGATCATCCTCCCTGGTCACCATGTCTCGTAGGATTGTTCTTGTTGAGATGGAAAATTATTTTTGATGAACAGAGCGTTCAGTACTTTAATAACTGCAGTGAAGCTCTCAGGTGTTTCATCATTTATCAAAGTTCTCAGGCTGACTGTTATCCACAGTCCTTGGTTTTCTACTAGTAAATAGAATTACTAAAGAAAACTCCATAGTTCTCATTAAGGGTGTATAATATAAAAAGATTTAATTGCAATACTTGGAAGTAATATTGCAATAGACCTCTGAAGAGCTTTCTTATGTAATTAGGCATGGACCTCTGTGTAATATAGTGCCAATGATATTTTTAATATTTTTTGAGCAGGTCATTAATGCACCAAAGCCCTCCACTGCGGCTGAAATAATTTTTTGATTTTTATTATTTTATGATTCATCAACAATGTAAACATATGAGACTTCTAAGTGGGGGCAAATACTTTTTTAAAAACCCACTCAAAAGGCTACATGAGGCTCCCTTATAGTTGCAATAAAATAATGAATGTTATTACCAATCTATCCTAAGTCAGAGGTTTTTCTGTCATTGGAGACGGCTGCTATTGAGTTTGAATGGATCTTGTTGAAAAACCAAAATATCTTGTTATATAGCACTTTTTTTACATTTTCAGTGATACAGAGCAAGCTTTGTTAAAAAAAACTCTTTTTAGACAATTATTTAATCATTTTTTTTATTTTTAATATATTAAAAAGTAGAGTTGTGTTTTGCTGTAATATATACTGTAGTCCTTAAAGAAAGCTTGGCAGCTAAAATTCCTGTTTCACACTGCACCAACCCATTTGAAAAACCTGTTCCCTTACTAGCCTGTGGTGGCGCTGCCCCAAGAACAACTGATGGAAACAATACAACAACCTCCGAAGAAGATGCTGAGCAAAACTTCCTTCTTCACGAAATGTAAACAGAAATGAAATGGCGTCACGTTTTAGCAGTTGCTAAATTTCCATTGAAGCATGGCCGGTGTGAATGCACCCTAAGTTATGTTTTGAAGCATTCGCTTCTGTTGTTGTTTGTCCTGTGTGTCTGTGTGTTAATAAGTATAGACAGGAGATGGAAGAATAGCTAGATTTCCACAATATCTCTTATCTATTCATGAAATGCTCATCATAAAAGCCTGGTACACACAACAGTTGTACCTCTTCATGAGGTCACACCAGGAATCCTCTCCTCTTCCACACTCAGACGTGTCTGTCAAGCCAGTTACTGTCCTGGATTTGTGAACCCATCGGCAAATGTTTTAATTAAAAATGTATTGGGTGGTATGAATTTGCTTTTAAGAACAACACATATCTTCTATTACGCCTGAAGTTTGCAATTCTAACTAGTGTCTAAAGTCATGGACGATTACACATGCTGTCATTATAGTTTTCTTCAGTGTTTCTTTTAACTGCAGCCATTACCGCTTCCTTGTTGGAGCTTTATTTGTAAGTGTTTTTTTTTTTTAATTATTAAACACCACTTGCTGTACAATGCAATTATCCCACTACTGATTTCCAATACTCCACTTAGCGAAGCAGCATAAGCCTCATTTCCAGAGCGAGAAGCTGTGTACACAAGAAATATGACGCTCTTATAACTGCAGCTTACAGCGATCTGAGTCAACGTGTCAACTCCGAGTCATTAAGTGACGTGAACTCAGAGGACATCCTGTCATAAAAACCGCACCGTCCAAACAATCGTTTCAGTGACACAACGTTCACATTTTCACTGCTGCGCTTCGCGCCATAAACTGTGGATCTGTCAGCCATTCGCTGGGTATCTGCAGGGGCACGGCGCGCTGCAAACACCCTGCAGGGAGCTGCACATATAATTCCCATCGCTAGACGTGGTGGGGGGGTGGGAGACACATTTTTTGGAGATAGGTGCACGTGTGTGAGGCTTCAGTCACCTAAGAAATTATTTTGATTTGCTAAGTCTGAGTACGGATCCAGAGTGGAGACAGAGTTCCAGGAGTAAACAGAGTGCAGGAGCTTCCAAAAATACGAGTTCAGAGTCTTTGAGAAGACAAACTCGCATTATGATACCATTATCAATACATTACTTGAAAATGGTGTCCAACCACAATATTATCATTTATCGCAATCATTTCTGGGACAATATATCGTCCAGCTAAATTTACTGTGACAGACGTAGAGACAACAACACAGCGTTTAAACTCAGTGGCTATCTCCTGGTATCCTGGCTGTGTCAGCAGTCGTCTTAATAAATAAGAGCAGTACTTTAAGAACACTTGCAGGTGAGCGGCGGTGTATCCGATGCACTCAACAAATTAAATCCCTGAATAAAGAAAGCTACTGGAGACCTTTTTTTTCTTTTCTTTTTTTTTTCCGGGCAGCAGCTGCGTTTTTATTTGTTAGAGTACTTCCTTTCTGTCGCTCTGTCGTTGCACACCTCATCAGTTCCTTCCTCATATTCATTCTGTCCCCGTGGGAGCTCGCAGCGCACACACACACACACACACACACACACACACACACACCGATGTCCATACTTGTCCGTATATCTCCACGGAATGGCCCTGTCAAATACCCAGACAGTGGAGTAGAAAATATAGTGATTGTGTACCAGATGTGCCTTGGCCTGGCAGGTCCGCTCAAGGCTCTATATTTACAGATGACATGCTTCCAGTAATAACCAGCAGCGCAGTCTGCCAGAGTAGGCAAGCAGTGGAGCACTGGAAGCTGAGTAACAGCCATCCATCCGGACATAAATCACTTATTCTTGGTGGAACCTACAGATGGCCCGTGGGGGACCGGAGGCCAAATCTAACCGGAGACACAAGTGGAGTGTACGCTGAATAGACAATCACTCCATCTCAGGGGTTTCCGCGGAGGTGCAGACCGCTGTGGGTGCTTACAGCAATTTAGAGTGACCCAATTATCTGCCAGCCCTAAATCAGCAGCAGAAAAAGGCTTTAAAATGCATTATTTTTATTTAATTGTGTGAGCATTGTGTAAACCAACCAGAAGCATATCAATCAAGAACTGACAAACAGTATTTGCATATTTGGAAACTATTCTGAGAATAGTAATGACAGTGGGTTATTTTTAGAAAGCCTTGTGCGATTTAGAACGTTTTATTTTGAAAGATTCTCAGTTCAGATTCCGTTTGTAGTACAGACCCAATCGATTAACTAGAATATTATTGACAAGTCAATTTATTTCATGACCTTAATCATTAAATGAAACACAATATAAAGATTAATTACACACAGATGGATGTTTGAAAGCCTTTCTGCCTACAGTTAATAAAAACATAACTTAAATTACAATATTACATCAGACCAAATAAAAAACATTTTATAAAACAGAAATGTAGCCTTAATGAAAGGCAAATATTAAACTTACAATTTTTGAAAGGTACCCTTAATCTGAGCCTCATCGGAACGTGTTTTCTAATTTCTGTTGAATATACATAAGTGTGATTGAAAATTTGTGCTAAAGATTAGGGTGATGGTAAGGAGGCCTAGCCTGAAAGATTTGAAACTCATCAACGTTATTTATTAAGATTCCAGTGGAAATTTAATGCACATTCAATGTCCAAAATGTTGGTTGACAATTATAGCAAAGCTTTGATTGTTGCAAGCACAGTAAAGATTTTTCTCTTATTTTTAAGGATTTCCAAATAACTATATTTTTAAAAGAATTGAGATATAAAGAAGTCAAATAAATTACTAGGAAAAATTATATGCTTTATCTTATTTGGCTTGTTTATTTCCCTATATTATGTATTTATTTTATTTAACCAGGTAAAAACCCCATTGAGATCCATATCTCATTTTCAAGAGGGACCTTGAGAAACAGATTCCTGTTTGAGTTAATTTCATTTTTCATCTGAATTTGCTGATTTTGGTTTTTGCTCCATTCACAATGCATGGCTGCCACCAACAATAAACAGCCTTGCCGTGTAAACACAGCAGACAATGGTTGCATAGCAGCACAGCCCAGGTGAGCAGAAAGAAGAAAAGGTGGACTCTGAATCTGACCTCTCACTCTAACATCTTAAATTGTTAACTTCGAGCTCCATGAAACGACTCGCAAACGAAGCCAAAATTAATCTTATGGAGAACTCTGAAACTCATTTACGCACATTTTTACTTAGTCTGTATTCAGATTTCAATTATAACTCTAGTTTCATCATTTTGTCCTAATAGGCATCGGGTCAGTAAAAAAAAAACTTTGTGGGTTATGAGCCAGTGTGTTGTAGATGTGTTTTGAAATGCTTCTGTTTCATTAACTCCACTGTGTTGTGTTCTCAGTTTATGTAGAGAACAGTGGAGGAGAAATGTTCCTTACATCTCAGACACTTTCATGCCAATAAACTTAATTAGTTTTAATTAGATTTCCCAGCTTTCCCCTGCAGCCATGTATAAATAAATGCCAACAGGATACACTAGGATACACATAAATGAGGCGACGACGGCTCAGTTTTTCACATATAAGTCTTGATACTTTTGGTACTTTATAGCATCATCTCTTTATGTGACATTAACTATAATGATACCATTAAGTAACCCCATCCTTCTGGCAATATTATGAATGGGAGTAAGTGTAAAACAGATGAACTGAGCACTTATGAATCAAGTGTAAAGTGATGGTGATGTAATCAAAAGCATCCTTCCTTTTTGGATGGATTTGTGTTTTTGTTTCAAAATGCTGCAGTAATACAGCATTTTTAGTGTTTTTGTGTTTTTAGCTCTTTAGTTTCAATCCACACAGCCTTCTTGGTCTAAGTGGCATCAGTGCTACCAGTTTAACTTCCTGAGGTAGACGAACTTTTACAGCTCTGTGATTTTTCATCAGAATTCAAATCCATCGTTTTTCAGGCTAAGGTTCTACTGTGAAACAATGCTAACAAAAATTCTGTAACCATCCATGCAACAGCATTTTTTTTCTTGTTTTTTTCTGTATATCATTTTCTTACTGTTAAATGCACAACAATCTTATCTGGAGTAAATGATGTTTTGCAATATTTTCAGTAATGTTCTGGCCGCTTCTGTGACTTCCTGAATGAGTTTTTGGTGCAGTCTTGGGGTAATTCTTGAATTTTTTCAGATTGAGGAAAAATGTGCTTCTTTTTGAGATCTTTTGGCCTACTTAATATTGTCAAATCTAGTGATAATTGTTCCTGGGTGCGTCTGGTGAAGCGGAACCCAATTAAAGTGTTTAATCACAGTTAATTAATGATTTAACATGGAGGCAGTTGCAATTTTACATCAGGGTGGGTTGGTTTGAATTTTTTTGTTTTTTTTACTAAATAAATAAAAATATCATTTGATGACAGCATTTTGTATTTGATCAAAATGATATAACATTTCTTAAATATCAGAAACATGTATTTCTAATAAGAAAAAAATCAAGGGTATGGAGAGTGAAGAGTGCCAAATTCCAGCAGAGATAATTCCAGAGACGGTTTATTAAACATAACATTTGATGTGCCTCAGTTAAATGCAATGCATTCATTTTAAAAACTAGATATAATTATTTCATAATTTAGTAAATTATTTAATGTTTGTGTGCTGAAGCGCATCATGAATTAATTTAAACCGTCAGCTTCGCCAATCAGACTCAGTGGGCGGGGTTAGGACTCTGATTGGCTGCTTTAAACAGCAATACAAGACAACCTCTTTCAAGTTGTGTATGACTCTGAGGTCAATAAGTAAATAATCATTGTTGTAATTTGGGCACTCTTCACATTCCATATAAGTGGACCAATACTTTTAAACCAAGCTAATCCATTATTAAACAGTGCCAGAAGCAAAAATATAAGGAACATATTTTCTCTCAGCTGCTTTCTCTGAATTTCTTTCTACACCACGCGTTTTATCGGCTGCATGCTGAGTTAAGTCTGCAGACTCACAGTTCAGCAAATTACACGTTCATTTGATGGCCATCCAGTGGAGATGCTTTTAGAGATTTCAAATTTTGCACACGGAGACTTTCAAACTCCAACAGCTCCAGAAGCAAGGTTAGAATAAATACGTCGGTGGTATTGTTGGCGTTCTATAATCATGTGATTGTGATTGAAATGCCTGATGTGAAGAGCTGTTCTCAAAGTCAATCAGTTCTGCTCTGAAAACTGCTTCAAGAGGTTTCTTTTATAAAAACGTGGGAGGTGTAAATGATAATAGCTAACACTGTGGATTGATAGGAGGGAAAATGGAAGTTGGGAATAAATTCTTTTAGGACGGTGACTTTGATCAGGTAGATAACGAAAACACTAAATTCACATTTGCCTCTGTCTCCGATCGTTTTTATTCTGCATGTCGCAGTCTGTGGAGGAACCAGTCTGACAAACATGAATCAAAAGATTGAAACAGTGTTTTGTTGGAAAACACTGTGAACTCTCAGCCTTAAATTTCTGCTTTCCACCTGCTTTTTGCTCCATTACACTTCATTTATTGCCCCGCAAAGCAGCCATACTGATGGTTTAGTGACATGTCATTCATTTGTCCACTTTTCCTTTGGAGTTGTATTCGGGTTTCTCACTTATTTATTCTAAAGACCAAAATAAATGCTTTTGTGTATGTTGCATTGAGACCTAAACAACGGGCACTCTACAGAGAGAGTAAAAGCACTCTATCGCAAATCCAGACTTACTGTAATTTTAATACAAGTGGCAAATTACGACTTGTGATAAAAGTAGATATTCACAAGCATTGTTTCTCTGACAGGCATCAACACATTCCTGCCAACTGTTTACTAGAATAATATCCTTTATGTCACCAAGCCAAACTCTGGATGTTTCTTTTTCTTTTTTTTTTTGTACAAGTTATCCATGTTTTGTGACGTATGAGAATTTAAATGTATGGAAATGATATAGATGTGAAAATATTATTTCTTACCAGCAAACAGTTCATTTTGCTTACAGACAGAAAAAAAAGAAGCTAATTATTGTAAACAAACGTACAAACATACATACATACATACATACATACATACATACATACATTTTGTGACATACATTTAGAGATAGTGGTTCATTTTGTACTCTGAGGAGACGCAGAAAGAAAATAAAATGCTGTCAAAAGAAACATTTTCTCACCCGATGAACTCTGGCGAACAGTGGCGGTTACCTCCATGGGCTTTGGAAGGCCAATTATGACGCATTTATGTTTCAGTCTTTTGGCGTTTGTAGACTTTGAGACGCAGGTAGAGAAAATGGATGAATAGAGAGGTAAATATAATGATCTTGTCCTGTAAAGTGGAAAACACATCCATATTTAAAAAATTAGAATATGTGTTCTGATGAAGCTCATTTGTCAGATTAAAAGTAGCTTTTGAAGAATAACAACTATTGTTGCGAATATTAAACATATCTTTCATTAGTCTGGTGTAGTATTCTAATCCACCAAGAAATAAATGTGTTTTCATTATCTATCGGCATAAAATAACTACAGTTAAAGAAATACAGGCTTGAAAACATTGATCTGTATTCAATCTGTCTATTTCCCTTAGTTAATTAAGTTACTGAATGAAATGAACTTTGCTATTGCTTTCCATTTTAATTTTCTGCAAAGTAGCCCTCCATACTGTGTATGATTGTCTGGAAAGGGAAGAAAATATTTCTTTGGCTGCTGCTGGTGGTCTAATTGCTAATGCATAATAAATGCTCTTTCAAGGACTGAGCTAATCCTTGCCTGAGCCTCCTCACTCATTTTCCAGAGCTGCTCTGAATGGCAGCAGGGTTAAAAGCTCCACACTGGTTCAGGCTTCCTGGAACCCCCTGGAGAATAATTTGCTGGTGGCCAGAGCTGCTTCAAAGCAAAACTTTGAAGAGAGAGATCCAACTTGTTGCTAGCCTGCTAGATGTAATTATTAATGTCGTGGAGGTAGAGATTCTCCTCGCTGCATAGGCAGGGATCCTGTCATTAACCTGGATCCTGGTGTTATGTTCAAGGTGCTGCAGTGAGTTAGCCGGGCACTACAGTCAGTAAATTAGAAAATGTGTTTTGAACTACAGGATTGAGGTCTATAATGAGTCTGTGCTCCATTTATAATTAATCGAGGGTGACTCTAACCAGTTGGGGTTTTAGATTTGATTTAAGGGAATTCAGTGTTTCAGCATCTTCGCAGTTTTCTGGATGTTTGTTCCATAGAAGCTGAATGCTGCTTCTCCATCTTTGGTTCTGCTTCAGGTGATACAACAACAGCAGATCTTCATTGGATTGTGGTGCTAAGTCATTCACATCAGCAGCGGTGTTCTGGATCAGCTATAGCTTGTCTGATTTTCTTTATTTTATTTTTTTAGGCAGACCTGTGAAGACACTTGTACATCTAAAGATAAACGCATGGATGAGTTTCTCTAGATCTCACTGAGACATTAGTCCTCTAACCCTGGAAATGTTCGTCAGGTGATAGAAGGCCGACTTTGTAACTGTCTTTTTGTGGCTGAGAAAGTTCAGGTCTGAGTCCATCACTACATCAATGTTTTGGATCTCATCTCTAGTTTCCAGCTGTAATACCTGAAGCGGTGTCTCACTCTACATTGTTCTTCTTTAGGTCCAAAGCCAATAACTTCATGTTTTGTTTCTGTTGAGCTAGAGAAAGTTTTGGCACATCCACTCATTGATTTGGGTTCTGAATCAAATGGTGACTTTGTAATGTAGAGCTGTATATCATCTGCACAGATTATAGTAACTGATCTTATTATTTGTTATAACCTAAGCTGACAGGAGCATTTAGATATTAAACAGAAAGGGTCCCGGGGTTGAACCTTGAGGTACTCCACATGCAACTCTGATTGGTTACCTATTCCCACAAAGAAATCCCAGTTCTTTATGTAAGATTCAAACCAATTGAGTTGACAAGGAGTAAAGCTGTGCTGAGTCCAACAGAACCAACACTGTGATTCTTCCACAGTTTGTATTTAAATTTATGTAACAGAAAACTTTGACAGGGACAGTGAGCATGGAAACTGAAAGGCATCAAAGCACTTGGTCACCATTAGGAAGCTGTTTAACTGAAACGGGTATTCAACAAAGCCCAAATGTCTGCATTACAACAGTTTTCTTATTGGTCTGATGTAAAATGTCACATCTTCATCAATTAAGCGGAAAATCATAATTAACAGGAAAAAAACCCTTGAGAACATAAATCTGTACCATTAATCTTTGTGTTTCACTTAGTCAATTAAATGGACTTTTCAGTAACACTAACTTATTGAGTTATGACAATCATTAAAACTTTCAATAAATCTTCTGGCCCTACGCTTACAACTATAAGCGTGGCTTTGTGATAAAATGGGAAATGATAATTAATGTCATAAAAAAAAAAATCTGCACGTGTCAGCAATATATTTCTCACCAAGCCACGGCCTTTATAAGGAGGAAAGTTTTTTTTTTTTTTTTTTTTTTTTTAAATCCCCTTCAGTGCATTTGTTTGGACCAAGAAGGTTTTGTGCAGAAATGGAAATATTTATCTTAAATAGCATCTGAACCAAACAGCAGCTCATTAAGTGGAGGAAGCCTCGGTTTTCTCCCTGTTGTGTGTCGACTCTGGAAGGAGCTTTAATCATTGCTGAAAAAATACCATAGTAGCGGCTGGATGCTGTTCTGTAATGCAGCATTAAATTGCATTGCATTCTGTACACACAATGAAATCGGCATACATGCATCACCTTCCAGAGATATTGACACTTTGTTCCTTTTTCCTCACAGTTCAGCTACAAACTTCAGAGAATTTTATTAGGATTTCTGTAACAGACTGAAACATAAAACATAGTTTTTGTTGTTTTCTTTTAAGGAAGGAAATTATTTTCTTTTTTTGAAAGATTTATTTGTTTTGCTCTAGTGGCCTTTATTTGATAGGAAAGTGGTTAATGAGAGAAGGGGGAAGACATGCAGCAAAGGTCGCCAAAGCCAGGAATTGAACCTGTGACATCTGCGTCGAGGACTAAGGCCTCCTCCATATGTGGGTTGTGCTTAACCCCTGCACCACCGCAGCACACCCTTGAAATTATTTGCTTTTAAGAAGAAAAATATGAAGAGTGTGGCTTGAAGCCCCAAAACAAAATAGCACTTTACAAAATAGTGAAAAGAGTCAATCTTTAATGTAATTTATCTAAATGCCTTTGATATTTGTTAGAAAATTGAGAACATTGGTGAAAACCTATAAAAATGCAGTATACAGTTTCGTTTTTATAAAAACAAAACTTTTCCACAGTTTCATCCCTGACCAGTTTGGTATCAATTTCCCAAAGCCTTGAACAGGTCATGAAAAACCGTTTAGTCCAGCAGCTAAAAACTGAATTGTTGAAACGGTGTGGAGCAACTTTAAACCTACCAAGACTTAGTCACATTTTTTTATTATTTGTGTAACATTTTAAAAAAACATGCTTTTTTTCTTCAAATTGAAAAACTTGTCCTATTCTATATTATCATGGTTTCATTTCTATGAGACATTTTTTATGTTTGTTTTTACTGTATTTCAGCCAATTGCCTGTGAGTTTCGAAAGAAAATCTTTGTTTCTTCTCGAGTCTTTGCGAGGCTTTTAGATAGCTGCTTGGAGGCAAATATTGCCAACAAACAAGAATTACACCAAGCCTCTTTTCAACTCCACTTCTGAATCTGATGTGTGGAAAATCGCAACAAGGTTTTTTGTTGCGACACTTCTCTGCCGTGGCGCCAATCGACAGAAAGTCCATTTAAGTCTTTTATCCTGAGGAGACACTTGAGAAGCCATCAGTTCCTGCCAGAGGGTCTCGGCTCGCATTTTCCCCGCAGACCTTCAGAGCTGTCAACAGGGCCGCCACCGCAAAGAGAAGGAGGAGAATGCAAAGAAAAATGTGATCTGACTGCTGTCAGAGTCCTGAGGCTGAAATGATTAATTGTATCAACTGTGATGAATCGATTATTGAAATAATTGTAAACTAAGTCAGTATTAATTGTTAACTGGAGTATATAAACTAAAAAAATAGTGCCATTTACTAAAGGAACATTACACTATATAAATTTAGGCAAATTTATATAAAAAAATGTATATATTTTGCATTTATGATAAAAAAAAAACGTAAATCAATGCTGTTGTATTTTGGACAGTAAAATGTTTTTTCCTGTTCAAAAAGGACTTGAATCATTTGTTTATTACCTTCATTTTGTGATGGATTTCTCATATTGTTAAAAGAAAAAGCTCAAGTGGTCAAATTAAATATCTGCAGGATTTTTTTTTTCATCCGGTTAATCGTCAGAATAGCCGATGGAATAATCGATCACGAAAAATGACCGTTTGTTCTGTGATTAATAGCTTTGAATCTGCCTACCATACCTGGTCTAAATATAGATTTTGTGTCTGTTTTTCATCCAAAGGTGCGGGGCGAAAGCACAGCGCCTCCCACTGGCGTCTGCAGAACATCGCACAAGAATCCGTCGAGAGCTCCGATGAGGAGTTCTTCGACGCCAGAGGTAACACTGAGTTTTATTCCTCTCTCGCTCTGACAGTTTATATATTCCCAATTATCTGGTGTTATGTACATGCATGTAAATCCTTTGACACTTTTACCTGTCATGTTCCAAATTTTTTTTTTCAATTAGCTTTAGCATTTATTCACTAATTATGTAAACTGTAGAAATGTTTTCGCTGGATTTTATTTAGAATTGTCTCAGAAAATGGTGATAAATACAAATATATGCCACATTTAAGAGGCATAGCAGTCCAGAACAGTGACTTTTTTTTGTTTATTTCACTAGTAAGTACTATTTAGTGCTGGATCATGGCCTCATGGTCAGATTACCTGTCTATGAAAGCAGAAGGGAGTCTCACTTTTTAATCTTTCTCATGCTGGAAGATAATATCTGTGGTAAGAAGGCTTAAGAAATGGTGAAAGTGACACACCGGCGCTCAAAGTAAAGCAGGTGCTACTCGGAAACTAAAAAATGTTAATGGGGATCTTTAATCCAGAATGTGATCATTTTTGAATAAATGCAGAATCTTCTCACCATTTATTGATCAGAAGTTTATGATTTTCTAATGTTGATCATTAAATTTAGTTTAAAGTTGTTGCCTTGTCTGTTTAGGCTCCACATTTCACATTCCTCAAGATTCTATTTTCTAGGATTGTTGTAAGTATTTTTATCTTTATGGTTTTTACATATGACAAGTAACTTATTTTGCCAATTCCAAAGCTGTTAAAATCTTC
Organism: Poecilia formosa; assembly: GCF_000485575.1. Taxonomy (NCBI): domain Eukaryota; kingdom Metazoa; phylum Chordata; class Actinopteri; order Cyprinodontiformes; family Poeciliidae; genus Poecilia; species Poecilia formosa. The sequence continues at coordinate 1,121,270 of NW_006800146.1, forward strand.
AAATACTTGAGACAGTGGAGATGTTTTTAGAGCTACAGCAGACGCTAACATCTACAGCCTTTTCTCTGTTCTTGGGCTCACAACAAAAATGAATAACACTCCTGGATTGGCTGCTTTGCCAACGGCAGCCGATAGCATATGATGTAACATTGCTCTTAGATATTTCAGCTTTCCAAGCTTCAGTCTCTATTGAATATTTTAAACATTTGCTACAAAAAAAAAAAAAAAAAATCTCTAATCGAATCAGGAAATTTTCTGCAG
>NW_006800146.1:1121782-1132812 GCF_000485575.1 Poecilia formosa
CATCTTCCACTTTATAAGCGTAACCTACTTTGCTTTAGTGTCATATAAAAACATGATATTTGTGTTCAAAGTGCTTTACACCATAAAAGCCATTATTAAAATCATCAAACAAATATAATGATCAACGTTCCAGGCAACTCTAAACAGGTTGTTCTTTAAATACCTAATTTAAAAAAATCTCAGTGTTTCTGGAGTTTGGAGGTCAGTGGAGCCAAGAAGCTGATTGCTGCTCCTCCATGTTTGGCTCTGCAGTTCACCAAATATACATTAATATGCATTAGAACACAAGGCACTGTATATGTGCAACACACTGTGAAGTTATAACATGTCTGTACTATGATTTTTTTTCTTTTTTATTTAATATTCTGCATTCAGTAACGAGCAGACAAGAACAAAAAGATTTGGTTAGTTTCACAGCTCAGCGGCGAATAAGAACCACCGCCTCACAAGTCCGTATTAATGTTTAAAGGGAAGCTCTGAAGCAGTTGGAGTTGGCAGCCAGACTCTACAGACTGTTTTTTGTTGTTTAGTTTTTTTTCCTTTCTGCGTCTGGCAGAAGTTTGGAAGCTCCACTACGAGGGGAACAACTCAGAATAACAATGTCCGCTGTGTAGAAAACCAGAAGGCTTGAAAGGATGAGCCGCTGCTATATCATACTGTCAACTGTTGCCTTGACTCATCACAATTTCTTCCATCAAGTTGTTCTTCCTGAAGAAATCCTGCTTTAAAATGGCTCGAATGTGACTCCGTCCCTCAGCATACTGTTTATTATCTGCGGATATACGAAGCATGCGCTCCTGGTCTCCCTTCTCGCGTGCCTGCAGCTGCTGACCCTCCACTCCGCTCCGACACTCTTGACTTCTTGGCTCGACGATCTTATCACCACGGTGGAGAAGGTCACTTTGGCAGCAAGCCATAAAGCAGCTGAAACCATGACTCAGACCGCCACATAAAAATGCCAGACAGCTGCTCAATCTGCACACATAATGATATGCAATTAAACTATTTTCTTAGTATTGGTTAGACGTATTAACCACGCTGTGACTCGGGCCCTATGGTGCAGTGAATACTCTAATTTTACAACAGAGCGAATTCATAAAGGGAATTAAAAATGCATGCAGAGTGAAATGAATCTGGGCTGTAAGTAGTAAGACGATCCTCGAAATGGAGGGTGTTAAAAAGTTTATGTCTCTGTATCTGTGGGTATTTTCTGATTTCAGTGTGGGGAAAAAAAAGTCTTTCTTGTCTGAACCTTCTGTTATTGTTGGCTGTCAACACGGGTGTCAGACTGAGGTTGCCTGAAGTCATGCATGATGTTTTGATTGGCAGGTGAGAAAAACTGCAAGTTAATCAAGCCCGTAGTTTGGAAATCCAGGAACATTCTGATAAATGTGCGGTGCCTGTCGACATGGGGAGGCAGCTCTCCGGTCAAATGTCATTTCTGTTACCAAAAAGGTTTATTACTTTGTGCACCTGCTTTACAACCATCTGAATTTTTCAGTGGAACTAGCTGTTTTTGAATCAAGTTTAAATGGCAGTTTTTATGTTTGACTTTATTCTGTATAATTTGTAATTTTTCTTCTAGACTGGTTGTGAAACAGTAACGATAGGGATGAGTGTTGTGTGTTACTGGCATCTCTGACGAGTCTCATCGTGCAGTTTTGTGTTGTGTAATATGTGGTTCATTTATATGGAAGAGATGAAATATATGGAGGTCAGTGTGATGATTATTATCCTTGCTGCTTTCATTTCAGTGGGAAAGCAGCAGAAAAAAAAGTGTTCGGAAAAACTATAGCATGCTATTTCCTACTACCTACCAAAGGATTTTGTTTTTACTTTTTCCTTCTTAGCCATCTTATGAAATTGTAATTTGTATATCATGATGGATCAATTATTAAAGGCTGTTTTCTGAAAAAAAAAAGAAAAAGCATACTCGGAGCAGTAATTAACCCAAAACTGTACAAAATATATACATTTTGCATTTAAAATAGTAAAAAAATATATACTTATTTATCTGTAAATATGGTCTACCCAGAACTTTTCAGCTGGTACAATTTCAGCTTTACCTGGTTAAAATGCTGTAAACACCTTTACCTATCTAATTTTTTATTGGGTTTATTGGGACAAAAAATAAATTAATTAAAAAAATCAACATATTAGCTGTACAGGCCTGATCTTTTCAAATGTTAATGTTAGAATCCCCAAATCCGCAAATAATAATACAACTCACCTAGTTTAGTCTTATGAGTTTTATATAAAGTACAATGTTTGCAAAACACACATTCATAAAAAAAAAGAAAAAAAAAACAAAAGTATTTTTGGACCACCCCCACAAATTGGAGCCCTGGTCTACCGCCCCTAAAGCAAACTTTCTAAAGTTTGTCCCAGTACATTTTGAATTTGAGCTGCATCCTGAAAAAAAGGATGCAGCTTCCCTTGACCTCTCAGTCACCAGACTATTTGTGCACTTCTCCCCAGATGAGAGTCGTGGTCCACAGGGAGTGCACTGCACACTGATTTTTATTTATCGGGCCCCTTCCTCATGGCCCTGTATTTATAGATATGGAGCCTGAATATTGACCATTGGAGCTGCTTGGTGAGCTCCTTTGGTTGAAACTAGGGCAGAGCCAAGATGCAGTGCTAATAGCATTCTATGTGGATGCTTAAAATAGTTGGGGAACAATTTTATGCCATCATGTATAGGAAGGAGTAGAAGACCACTTAAAGTCCATATATAATCAAATTTTTTATGTCATGTTATGGTTTTATACCACAATATTGGGTTTCTAGAAAGGCTGTTTAATCTCCTCAATGTAAAAACTCAGAAGAAAATTCTCAAACAACATAAAGAGTGAAACTGCTGTCTTCCTGTCTGAAGTCATGACTGGTGATATGTAAAGTGAAAAATATTATGGTTTTTACTGAAATGCATAAAATTTGACTTCATAAGAGTCTGATTGCTGATGAAACCAGAAACATGTTTGCAACTGCTGTTTTTTTTTTTTGTTTTTTTTTTCCTGCTGTTCAACTGCTTTAAACAAAATCAGACATCCGAATGCCCACAAACAGACACGCATTAGTCTGACTGCTTGGCTTTTCATGGTCCCAGAGGGAGTTCATTAGAGAAGAAAGAGAATACTTACCCATCCAATTATCCACTTCAGTGTGCTTATCCCCGAGAGTCTGCTGATGGAGATACTTACCAGTTATGTTTTAGTTTTAGAACATGCTATTTTACATTAGGCCAGTCAATATCCTGTAGTAGTAGGGTGTCTGGTGTACGACAGTTATGTCATAAAATACGATTTCAAAATCTAGTATTAGGCGGAGTGAAAATGTGATTCAGTGGGAAACAAATCAGATGGTGCCTGAGGATGCATTCACACCAGCCCTGTTTAGTCTGCTTTAATCAAACTTTAGTTCATTTGCAGTTTGTTTGGAGATGTGAATATGTAATTGAACTCGGATCAAAGATGCAAACTCCGGTCAGCCTGAGAAACCTAAGCCTCGGTTCGATTGACGTGAACCGATGCGTGAACCCTAATCAGACCGGAAAGTGGACATTCTGGGCATTCTGGGTAAATAGTGACTAAACTAACACACAAGACTAGCACTAGTGGATGAAATGGCTCTTGGTCTTTAACCAACGACAAAAGAGAAAGCCCACTTGTGGTCAAACGTGATGCCACTCTAGATTTGTTTATATTTTTTGAAGAAGATGAGCTCAGTGTCGTCTTCAGAGCTTTTCGTGTCGTTTACACGAAGTGATTTACTTCAAGAACCACCACAGGTGAGAGGGTGAACAGGTTTTTCAAAGGGTTTTGTTCATTTGACGGCGCAGTGTGAAAGAGAACCACTCCAGACGAAAAAGTAACAACTATTGCAACGTTCAAACTGAATCTACTGGACCTGTAGGTGTGAAAGCACCTTAACACACCATCTGTGGTCAACCAAGTTTTACTTGTAGGGCTTTAACTCTTCATAGGTCTAAAGATGTGCGTTATGGAAAATGTATTAAAATGTTTTTATTTCGTTTATGATTCCCTTTTTTTTCTCCCTGTTGTTCCTCAAGATAGTACTCTCTGTAAATTCCTTTACATATTCTATTCTCTAAAACCAGCATGTTCCCAGCACACAGTGAAAGAAAGCATTAAATATTTATCGTCATCACAGCTCCTGCAGAGCTGACTCTGACATTCCTTTAAATGCATTTTGTCAGAGCGTTGTTGAGTCACCTATTCGTGTGGAGGAATCACTACGGAGCGAGATGCCGGATGAGGGCTGATTTACCTCTCCACCTCTCCACCTTCACACTATTTAAAGCTCAGCATTCCCCAGTGGGCCATGAAATCTTTCAACTGGGTGTGAAAGAAAAGAGATGTATGTCATGTAATTAAATGACTGAAATAAGGAGAACAATTTTACAATTATATCTCTGGGTATTATTTATAGTGATGTATTTCAATTATTTAAAAAAAAAAAAAACTCAGCCGTACGGGAACATGTTCTCATTTACTTTAATGACCTGTTATACTTAATATGTGGGGGCGGGAGCATGCACTACCAATTAAAAAGGGATATACAGTCATATTTAAGAAATTAGAACATCCGTTCTAAGGCTCATTTGTAAGGTCAAAAGTACAGTTTAATAACCTTTAAGTAGGTATTGAAAATACTTTGCATTAAGGTTGCATTTCATTTTATGAACTCTGTGTAATACATGTGTGGAGTTTAATCTTAACCATCTGTATCCAAGTTTGAAAACAAAAGATCTCTTGTGTTGTTTTCTGGTTGTTTGACAAGCTAATAAAGATCAGCAAAGATTAAACGTATAAGAAACCTCCATCACTTTTAAATTGTTGCTATTGCAGCATTCTTGATAGTAGAAAAAGGAAGTGACAGATGAGATGTAAATTGATTTTAAGCTCTGTGGAAGTATCATGACAAGCTAACCTCTAGTCGCCTACAACTAACTAACCACTAGCAGCACAACTAGTTGACCTATAGTCACTTACAACTAGCTAACCACTTGCCTCTACAACTAACTAACCTCTAGTCACTTACAACTAACTAGCCACTTGCCTCTACAATACCTTTACTCTTCGATGGTGATATAAGCTACATATCTGGAATAATTCTAATACTTCTCCAAAATGAAATGTTTTACCTTTTCTTCGCTCAAACCCCTTTCAGCTTGAATTTCATAGTATTTTAGTTTAAAGAGAGACACATATTGAGTATCTAAGTAAAAACTGCGCCACTGTTGTTGCAGAAAGCCAGAGTGGCAATTTGTGAAGTTGTCCTCTGTTATTGTTGTAAAAGTTGTTGTTTTTTTTAAATTTCTGCTTTCAAACATCAACTAAATAATTCTACGCTAAATCACATCTTTGAATCACTGTTGGAGATCAGGTACTCATTTTTTTGTTTCTGAACACACAAAAAAAATCAGCATTTTCAATCCTGTCTTAGGATAAGGACTACCTAACGCTTAAACAACAAAGCTGTGTTATATCTACTTGTCAAACATAGACTGAGTTGTTATTTATTACAGATTTTTTTAAACACAAGTTTTGATTTATGAAATCTTATTGAAGACTGTTTGTTTTCCGTAAAATATTTTTAACAACATAGCGTTTCTCTTTGTGAACACATTGTCACGCCTCATCTTGCAAGCAGGATGTATTGTCACACTTAGTGTCTGTTTGTGAGGCGTGACTCACTGTGCATGATGCAGGGAGCCAACAAGGAGCAAAATAAGCACTTCGGGACAATTAATAATCTCTAGTTCATAATTTACAATTCAAAACATCTGAAGATGATTCTTCTAAACTGAAAACATATTTTTAAAACACAGTTTAAAATTCATGACATTTGTATTCAACTGCTAAATATTGTATTTTTGGATATGCACTGCTTTATATTGAGACTTACTCAAATATGCCAATGGTTAGTGAGCTGTCAGTCACTAACCATTTTAGTAAAACACATTTGTTTTTTCAAAACCTGTCTGAAAAAAAATTCTCTGAAATATACCATGGATATGAAATTTCCATATCCATTATGTTCTGGGTTCAGACTTGGGGTGTAATCAGTGTGCAGTTATGCACATTTTTGGTAAAACCCCAATTAGAGCACTTCAGTTTAACCTGCATCATTTTGAGTGGTTACTTACTGGAAAGTTTGTTTATAAGATTAATTATTTAACCCATTAGGCATTATGTGAGACAAGGAAAGAAAGTAATCCATAACTTTACAGAGCCCATAATCAGAGCGCTGACACCGAGGCCATTGACCTTCACTGCAATGAGATAATGGGTTGCCCAGAAGCCTGCCAGGTGCTCAACGCATAACTTACCCATAAACATAGCCACTGTGTAAGCTAGTGAAAATGTGGCATACTATTTGAAATCTCACTTTCCGACAATGAACATTTATTATCGGACCCCTAGTGGAATCCTAAACCCAGCACCAAAATAAGAACGAACTTCACATTACAGAAAAAACATCAGTAAGTACGCTAGTGATCTGAATAGGTTTCACTGACAAATATTCAAGGAGAAATGTTAACACTTTTAGAAGAAAAGGAAAATAAGATCCTCAGGTCTTCACATGAAGTTTAGCATCTCTGTCACTATGAAGTCTCCAAAACTGAAAGAAAACTTAGATTTTTAAGGAAAACCAAAGTTCAGTTGATCAAAGATATAATATGGCATAGTTATGCATGTGGTGCATTCATACAGACTGTGTTGGGTTAAAATTTCCACATTTAGGAATATAGATTACAGTTACAGACAGTACACTAACAAAAGATACCAGGAGTTTAGCTCAGATGCTGCTCAGGATTTATTTTTAAATCCAAATCTTAAATTCTTAAATTCCCCTTGGATCAGAGCGTTTTTTCCAGGTACATAGTGCTTCTCATTGACACAATTAAGTAACTATCTAACCATCAGTTGTTATAAGAATGTTGTATAAATGAAACCAATGTAAAAGAAATTTGACTTTGCATCATAGCGTTATCTAATGTCTTGAAATTGGCCTCCGTCTCTTTAAGAACTTCCTACCTTTTCCGACGCTCCACATTCAGGATGTCATCACAACAATGCTTCTCCAAGCCATCCAACTGTTCCTAGGAACATTGCAGTTCGCATAATGAACTCAGCTGATGTGAGGATCCACCAGGTGTTTGCTAATTGTTGCTGCGGCTAGTCTGGAGGAGCTGAGTGGGTGAGAGGCAAAACAGTATGTGTGCCATTTCAGGTTTTTATTGGGAAATCATCCAGTGACAGTGTAATTTCTAGAGAACAGATGAATTAATTAATTGTACATCTTTTAATAATGTTAACTACTGAATGTTATGTATTTGACTCATAAAGTCATGTTTTAAATAAAAATGTTCAGTGGTGCAGGTTTTGTCTTACAGCTAAACTCAGTGTGATATCTGGGTTTCTGCAAAGAACCATGTTGCTTATATTTTAAAAACAATTCACGTTAATTTAAAGCATATAGAGTGTAGAAATCTTACCATGCCACATTTTACTGTCTCTGATAGAAAACAGAGAAAGGACGTATATGAAGCCAAGATTATCAAACTATTAGGTTGCTCAAATTCAGTTCTTTAAAGTTACAAACATTATCTTCAGTCTCTAGGTAAGTATTTAAGGGGAAAACTCTTCATAGAAAGACAGATATTAAAAAAAAACAAGAACAAAAGAATATGAATGAAAACTGTTGATTGCGTCAGTGAGACTCCCAGTTATAGGGCTCAGTAAAGAGAGGAAGTACTTGTATCCCGCAGCAAAAGAGAGAAAGGAAACTATTTGAAATGTAAACATTGGCTCAGTGTGAGGAATGCCTTCCTTAGAAGGAAATTCAGGATGAGCTTGTTTACAGTCGTTTACATTTTGACACACATCAGGTAGGCACTTACTTACTTGTCTCATTAAGAGGCGAGTTTCTTATAACATAGATCTAAAGCATTAACCATCACTGTAAACTTGAGGGATTCTTATAGTTCCAGTTTAATGGGTGAATTCTTTAGAGTCTGTGTGCTAATGATGGCCTTTATAATGTTGCACATATCTAATCTATATTTCTTCTGTCATACTGTGTTTGCTAGATTATGTATTTAGGGTAATCACAGTAGCTCAACAAATAACATCACAAAAAAATAAAAACAAATCTCAACAGTTCAAGATATTGAAGCCGTGCATGTCTTGTTTATCAGTTGCCTGACAGCCTGACAAATTATGTAGCTACCATTTTATTTTCATATAAAGCTGGTAATTTGATTGGAAAAATGTATTGAATCTATTATTTTTATGCGTTGTATAGGACTGTAGAGTTTGGGGTTGTTTGTGCTTGCGTGGTGTTTTCTCTCTTTGCCGGAGCACCAGGTTATTCCCTGGACGGTGGGGCTGTGCGGTGTGTGCTCCTATGCACCTGCAGGTCATCAAGCTCGTCAAGCTGCTGTATAACAGGAGCTGAGCCTTGGTCCTCGAAGTTTTCTTCTGCCGTACATCTAGTCCTTCGTGTTTTTCCTAAAGGCTCTTCCTCGCGCGCTCTTGCAGTCTTGCCTCCAAGCTGCTTCCTGTCTACGGCTCCTGCTCCATAACCACATCATATCACCACAACCGGCAATCTTTAGGATCCTCTTTCCATCCATCGTCCGCTCCAATCCTCCAATGTCTTTGTGTTTCCTCAACTTCTGTGACATGCAACGACTACAGTCAACCAACACCTCAAGCTCTTCCCGTTCCTTGCTGGTGTTCCGCACTCCAACATCAGTAAGCTCACTTTCTTCTACACAAGACCTTGATCTGCCTTTTTATGAAGGGCGTAAGCAGCACACCCACCACTTCCCATATTGGGCATTATTATATTTCATCTAGGGCTGTTGTAAACGAATATTTTAGTAATCGAGTAATCTATCGATTATTCTTACGATTAATCGAGTAATCGGACAAAAAAATATATATAAAATGAAATATTGGTAAATCTGGCATAATACCGGTGTTACTATCAGATATCAATATCAGTCCAATTTTTCATATTTGAGCATCCCTAACAGTTGCTTTTTTGTAGTTTAGAAAACTAACCTGTAACAATAATAGCTCACTTTCTAAGTTAACCAGAAGAAAAGTTATAGAAAAATCTGAAATTATATTGAATTTAATAACAAAGAGGCAGGCTCACAAATATGCTTATAAAAAATGTCTACAATCCAGCTTTTAGTTTATGTATTCATCTTCAGTGAGTTTAATAGATTAATTAAACTCACCTTGCCACCTAACCTGTCACGCTTTGGGTTTGAAAATACGGGAAATGCCGCCTGGAGTGGGAGGAGAGGGCGAATGAAGATGGGGTGGAGGGGAGGAAATAGACCAGCGGACTGACGAACCATTAGACAAGGGGACGAACACCGGGGGAAGCAATACGGGATATTTACGACACCTTCACTGGTCACACTCAGAAACTCATCTACCAGCCATGTACGATGCGCTCCGCCACCCGTTTCTTCAGACCAGGATATGAAATTTATTGTGCGGTTCGTCGGTAAAGCTACATTTACACGGTAAGCATCAGCTACTCAGCCGCCCGCCCTGTTCAGTCTATCCGCTCACCTCAGCGCTCTTCCCGCCGTTCGCTTTCAACCAGCAGCCCCGGAGGAGAAATGCTGCCGTACTCCAGGCATCCCCCAGTCATTTTAAGGATGCTTATTGGTTCCCCAAAAACGATAAAAAAGTCGGCATTATCATCAATCAATAAAATCCCCACGGGCCAATCTTGAAGATTGGACTTTATGCCGCTGAGACTTAGCTTTTGTCAACAACTCAGAGGCGGAAGTGAGAGCTCCGCGCAACGCAAATGAAGTCCCGGCCGGAACACGGTGCGCTAACTAATAAAACATAAATTAACGAAGCTTCGAGGCAGGTAAATTTTCCTCGAGGAATTTTAGTAATCGAGGTACTCGAATCATTCGAGGAATCGTTTCAGCCCTAATTTCATCATCACTTATCTACATTGAACCTCCAAGCCCTGGTCTTTATCTGCTTCCATCTCCATACATAGTAGCCTGTAGCTCTGGAATGCGACTCCATTCGACATGTAGTCCCACCATATGGCTTCGTCATGATTCAAAGACAGATCCAATTCTTTTTCAGGGAGCACCTTTCGTCAAGAGCCTCGTGTTTTATAGGTCAAGCTGTGACCGCAGAACAGACTCTGTGTTTTCACTGAAGTGAACTGAGAGGGGCTGGATGTACTTCCACTCTGGAGTTGCCTATGGGGAGAGGCACTGGGCAGGAGTGGGAATACTTGTTGCCCCACATGTCAGCTCCTGTACGTTGGGGTTTACCCCGGTGAACGAGAGGGTAGCCTACCTCTGCCTATGGGTAGGGGGACGGGTTCTGACTGTTTGTGCTTACGGGCCGAACAGCAGTTCGGATTACCCACCCTTCTTGGAGTTCTTAGAGGGGGTACTGGAGAGTGCCCCTCCTGTGGACTCCCTTGTTCTGCTGGGAGACTTCAGCAGAAGTCTCCCAGCTACACCTTCCGTGGGCAATGACAGTGAGACCTGGAGGGGCATGGTTGGGAGGAACGCCCCCCCGATCGGAACTCGAGTGGTGTCCTGTTGTTGGACTTCTGTGCTCATCACGGATTGTCCATAACAAACATCATGTTCAAGCATAAGGGTGTCCATATGTGCACTTGGCACCAGGACACCCTAGGCTGCAGTTCGATGATCAACTTTGTCAGAGTTTCATCGGATCTGCAGCCATATGTCTTGGACACTCAGGTGAAGAGAGATGCAGAGCTGTCCTCTGACCACTACCTGGTGGTGAGTTGGCTCCGGTGGTGGAGGAGGAAGCCAATCAGACCTGGGAGACCAAAACGTGTAGTAAGGGTCTGCTGGGAATGTCTAGTGGCGTCCCCTGTGAGGTGGAGCTTTAACTCCCATCTCCGGCAGAGCTTCAGACACCTTCCGAGGGAGGTGGGGGACATTGAGTCTGAGTGGACCATGTTCCGTG
>NW_006800146.1:1132822-1153854 GCF_000485575.1 Poecilia formosa
TATATATATATATATATATAAAACATCTTCCACTTTATAAGCGTAACCTACTTTGCTTTAGTGTCATATAAAAACATGATATTTGTGTTCAAAGTGCTTTACACCATAAAAGCCATTATTAAAATCATCAAACAAATATAATGATCAACGTTCCAGGCAACTCTAAACAGGTTGTTCTTTAAATACCTAATTTAAAAAAATCTCAGTGTTTCTGGAGTTTGGAGGTCAGTGGAGCCAAGAAGCTGATTGCTGCTCCTCCATGTTTGGCTCTGCAGTTCACCAAATATACATTTATATGCATTAGAACATAAGGCACTGTATATGTGCAACACACTGTGAAGTTATAACATGTCTGTACTATGATTTTTTTTCTTTTTTATTTAATATTCTGCATTCAGTAACAAGCAGACAAGAACAAAAAGATTCGGTTAGTTTCACAGCTCAGCAGCGAATAAGAACCACACTCGGACCACCTCACAAGTCCGTATTAATGTTTAAAGGGAAGCTCTGAAGCAGTTGGAGTTGGCAGCCAGACTCTACAGACTGTTTTTTGTTGTTTAGTTTTTTTTCCTTTCTGCGTCTGGCAGAAGTTTGGAAGCTCCACTACGAGGGGAACAACTCAGAATAACAATGTCCGCTGTGTAGAAAACCAGAAGGCTTGAAAGGATGAGCCGCTGCTATATCATACTGTCAACTGTTGCCTTGACTCATCACAATTTCTTCCATCAAGTTGTTCTTCCTGAAGAAATCCTGCTTTAAAATGGCTCGAATGTGACTCCGTCCCTCAGCATACTGTTTATTATCTGCGGATATACGAAGCATGCGCTCCTGGTCTCCCTTCTCGCGTGCCTGCAGCTGCTGACCCTCCACTCCGCTCCGACACTCTTGACTTCTTGGCTCGACGATCTTATCACCACGGTGGAGAAGGTCACTTTGGCAGCAAGCCATAAAGCAGCTGAAACCATGACTCAGACCGCCACATAAAAATGCCAGACAGCTGCTCAATCTGCACACATAATGATATGCAATTAAACTATTTTCTTAGTATTGGTTAGACGTATTAACCACGCTGTGACTCGGGCCCTATGGTGCAGTGAATACTCTAATTTTACAACAGAGCGAATTCATAAAGGGAATTAAAAATGCATGCAGAGTGAAATGAATCTGGGCTGTAAGTAGTAAGACGATCCTCGAAATGGAGGGTGTTAAAAAGTTTATGTCTCTGTATCTGTGGGTATTTTCTGATTTCAGTGTGGGGAAAAAAAAGTCTTTCTTGTCTGAACCTTCTGTTATTGTTGGCTGTCAACACGGGTGTCAGACTGAGGTTGCCTGAAGTCATGCATGATGTTTTGATTGGCAGGTGAGAAAAACTGCAAGTTAATCAAGCCCGTAGTTTGGAAATCCAGGAACATTCTGATAAATGTGCGGTGCCTGTCGACATGGGGAGGCAGCTCTCCGGTCAAATGTCATTTCTGTTACCAAAAAGGTTTATTACTTTGTGCACCTGCTTTACAACCATCTGAATTTTTCAGTGGAACTAGCTGTTTTTGAATCAAGTTTAAATGGCAGTTTTTATGTTTGACTTTATTCTGTATAATTTGTAATTTTTCTTCTAGACTGGTTGTGAAACAGTAACGATAGGGATGAGTGTTGTGTGTTACTGGCATCTCTGACGAGTCTCATCGTGCAGTTTTGTGTTGTGTAATATGTGGTTCATTTATATGGAAGAGATGAAATATATGGAGGTCAGTGTGATGATTATTATTATCCTTGCTTCTTTCATTTCAGTGGGAAAGCAGCAGAAAAAAAAGTGTTCGGAAAAACTATAGCATGCTATTTCCTACTACCTACCAAAGGATTTTGTTTTTACTTTTTCCTTCTTAGCCATCTTATGAAATTGTAATTTGTATATCATGATGGATCAATTATTAAAGGCTGTTTTCTGAAAAAAAAAAGAAAAAGCATACTCGGAGCAGTAATTAACCCAAAACTGTACAAAATATATACATTTTGCATTTAAAATAGTAAAAAAATATATACTTATTTATCTGTAAATATGGTCTACCCAGAACTTTTCAGCTGGTACAATTTCAGCTTTACCTGGTTAAAATGCTGTAAACACCTTTACCTATCTAATTTTTTATTGGGTTTATTGGGACAAAAAATAAATTAATTAAAAAAATCAACATATTAGCTGTACAGGCCTGATCTTTTCAAATGTTAATGTTAGAATCCCCAAATCCGCAAATAATAATACAACTCACCTAGTTTAGTCTTATGAGTTTTATATAAAGTACAATGTTTGCAAAACACACATTCATAAAAAAAAAGAAAAAAAAAACAAAAGTATTTTTGGACCACCCCCACAAATTGGAGCCCTGGTCTACCGCCCCTAAAGCAAACTTTCTAAAGTTTGTCCCAGTACATTTTGAATTTGAGCTGCATCCTGAAAAAAAGGATGCAGCTTCCCTTGACCTCTCAGTCACCAGACTATTTGTGCACTTCTCCCCAGATGAGAGTCGTGGTCCACAGGGAGTGCACTGCACACTGATTTTTATTTATCGGGCCCCTTCCTCATGGCCCTGTATTTATAGATATGGAGCCTGAATATTGACCATTGGAGCTGCTTGGTGAGCTCCTTTGGTTGAAACTAGGGCAGAGCCAAGATGCAGTGCTAATAGCATTCTATGTGGATGCTTAAAATAGTTGGGGAACAATTTTATGCCATCATGTATAGGAAGGAGTAGAAGACCACTTAAAGTCCATATATAATCAAATTTTTTATGTCATGTTATGGTTTTATACCACAATATTGGGTTTCTAGAAAGGCTGTTTAATCTCCTCAATGTAAAAACTCAGAAGAAAATTCTCAAACAACATAAAGAGTGAAACTGCTGTCTTCCTGTCTGAAGTCATGACTGGTGATATGTAAAGTGAAAAATATTATGGTTTTTACTGAAATGCATAAAATTTGACTTCATAAGAGTCTGATTGCTGATGAAACCAGAAACATGTTTGCAACTGCTGTTTTTTTTTTTTGTTTTTTTTTTCCTGCTGTTCAACTGCTTTAAACAAAATCAGACATCCGAATGCCCACAAACAGACACGCATTAGTCTGACTGCTTGGCTTTTCATGGTCCCAGAGGGAGTTCATTAGAGAAGAAAGAGAATACTTACCCATCCAATTATCCACTTCAGTGTGCTTATCCCCGAGAGTCTGCTGATGGAGATACTTACCAGTTATGTTTTAGTTTTAGAACATGCTATTTTACATTAGGCCAGTCAATATCCTGTAGTAGTAGGGTGTCTGGTGTACGACAGTTATGTCATAAAATACGATTTCAAAATCTAGTATTAGGCGGAGTGAAAATGTGATTCAGTGGGAAACAAATCAGATGGTGCCTGAGGATGCATTCACACCAGCCCTGTTTAGTCTGCTTTAATCAAACTTTAGTTCATTTGCAGTTTGTTTGGAGATGTGAATATGTAATTGAACTCGGATCAAAGATGCAAACTCCGGTCAGCCTGAGAAACCTAAGCCTCGGTTCGATTGACGTGAACCGATGCGTGAACCCTAATCAGACCGGAAAGTGGACATTCTGGGCATTCTGGGTAAATAGTGACTAAACTAACACACAAGACTAGCACTAGTGGATGAAATGGCTCTTGGTCTTTAACCAACGACAAAAGAGAAAGCCCACTTGTGGTCAAACGTGATGCCACTCTAGATTTGTTTATATTTTTTGAAGAAGATGAGCTCAGTGTCGTCTTCAGAGCTTTTCGTGTCGTTTACACGAAGTGATTTACTTCAAGAACCACCACAGGTGAGAGGGTGAACAGGTTTTTCAAAGGGTTTTGTTCATTTGACGGCGCAGTGTGAAAGAGAACCACTCCAGACGAAAAAGTAACAACTATTGCAACGTTCAAACTGAATCTACTGGACCTGTAGGTGTGAAAGCACCTTAACACACCATCTGTGGTCAACCAAGTTTTACTTGTAGGGCTTTAACTCTTCATAGGTCTAAAGATGTGCGTTATGGAAAATGTATTAAAATGTTTTTATTTCGTTTATGATTCCCTTTTTTTTCTCCCTGTTGTTCCTCAAGATAGTACTCTCTGTAAATTCCTTTGCATATTCTATTCTCTAAAACCAGCATGTTCCCAGCACACAGTGAAAGAAAGCATTAAATATTTATCGTCATCACAGCTCCTGCAGAGCTGACTCTGACATTCCTTTAAATGCATTTTGTCAGAGCGTTGTTGAGTCACCTATTCGTGTGGAGGAATCACTACGGAGCGAGATGCCGGATGAGGGGTGATTTACCTCTCCACCTCTCCACCTTCACACTATTTAAAGCTCAGCATTCCCCAGTGGGCCATGAAATCTTTCAACTGGGTGTGAAAGAAAAGAGATGTATTTCTGTCATGTAATTAAATGACAGAAATAAGGAGAACAATTTTACAATTATATCTCTGGGTATTATTTATAGTGATGTATTTCAATTATTTAAAAAAAAAAAAAACTCAGCCGTACGGGAACATGTTCTCATTTACTTTAATGACCTGTTATACTTAATATGTGGGGGCGGGAGCATGCACTACCAATTAAAAAGGGATATACAGTCATATTTAAGAAATTAGAACATCCGTTCTAAGGCTCATTTGTAAGGTCAAAAGTACAGTTTAATAACCTTTAAGTAGGTATTGAAAATACTTTGCATTAAGGTTGCATTTCATTTTATGAACTCTGTGTAATACATGTGTGGAGTTTAATCTTAACCATCTGTATCCAAGTTTGAAAACAAAAGATCTCTTGTGTTGTTTTCTGGTTGTTTGACAAGCTAATAAAGATCAGCAAAGATTAAACGTATAAGAAACCTCCATCACTTTTAAATTGTTGCTATTGCAGCATTCTTGATAGTAGAAAAAGGAAGTGACAGATGAGATGTAAATTGATTTTAAGCTCTGTGGAAGTATCATGACAAGCTAACCTCTAGTCGCCTACAACTAACTAACCACTAGCAGCACAACTAGTTGACCTATAGTCACTTACAACTAGCTAACCACTTGCCTCTACAACTAACTAACCTCTAGTCACTTACAACTAACTAGCCACTTGCCTCTACAATACCTTTACTCTTCGATGGTGATATAAGCTACATATCTGGAATAATTCTAATACTTCTCCAAAATGAAATGTTTTACCTTTTCTTCGCTCAAACCCTTTTCAGCTTGAATTTCAGAGTATTATAGTTTAAAGAGAGACACATAGTGAGTATCTAAGTAAAAACTGTGCCACTGTTGTTGCAGAAAGCCAGAGTGGCAATTTGTGAAGTTGTCCTCTGTTATTGTTGTAAAAGTTGTTGTTTTTTTTAAATTTCTGCTTTCAAACATCAACTAAATAATTCTACGCTAAATCACATCTTTGAATCACTGTTGGAGATCAGCTACACATTGTTTTGTTTCTGAACACACAAAAAAAATCAGCATTTTCAATCCTGTCTTAGGATAAGGACTACCTAACGCTTAAACAACAAAGCTGTGTTATATCTACTTGTCAAACATAGACTGAGTTGTTATTTATTACAGATTTTTTTAAACACAAGTTTTGATTTATGAAATCTTATTGAAGACTGTTTGTTTTCCGTAAAATATTTTTAACAACATAGCGTTTCTCTTTGTGAACACATTGTCACGCCTCATCTTGCAAGCAGGATGTATTGTCACACTTAGTGTCTGTTTGTGAGGCGTGACTCACTGTGCATGATGCAGGGAGCCAACAAGGAGCAAAATAAGCACTTCGGGACAATTAATAATCTCTAGTTCATAATTTACAATTCAAAACATCTGAAGATGATTCTTCTAAACTGAAAACATATTTTTAAAACAGAGTTTAAAATTCATGACATTTGTATTCAACTGCTAAATATTGTATTTTTGGATATGCACTGCTTTATATTGAGACTTACTCAAATATGCCAATGGTTAGTGAGCTGTCAGTCACTAACCATTTTAGTAAAACACATTTGTTTTTTCAAAACCTGTCTGAAAAAAAATTCTCTGAAATATACCATGGATATGAAATTTCCTTATCCATTATGTTCTGGGTTCAGACTTGGGGTGTAATCAGTGTGCAGTTATGCACATTTTTGGTGAAACCCCAATTAGAGCACTTCAGTTTAACCTGCATCATTTTGAGTGGTTACTTACTGGAAAGTTTGTTTGTAAGATTAATTATTTAACCCATTAGGCATTATGTGAGACAAGGAAAGAAAGTAATCTATAACTTTACAGAACCCATAATCAGAGCGCTGACACCGAGGCCATTGACCTTCACTGCAATGAGATAATGGGTTGCCCAGAAGCCTGCCAGGTGCTCAACGCATAACTTACCCATAAACATAGCCACTGTGTAAGCTAGTGAAAATGTGGCATACTATTTGAAATCTCACTTTCCGACAATGAACACTTATTACCGGACCCCTAGTGGAATCCTAAACCCAGCACCAAAATAAGAACGAACTTCACATTACAGAAAAAACATCAGTAAGTACGCTAGTGATCTGAATAGGTTTCACTGACAAATATTCAAGGAGAAATGTTAACACTTTTAGAAGAAAAGGAAAATAAGATCCTCAGGTCTTCACATGAAGTTTAGCATCTCTGTCACTATGAAGTCTCCAAAACTGAAAGAAAACTTAGATTTTTAAGGAAAACCAAAGTTCAGTTGATCAAAGATATAATATGGCATAGTTATGCATGTGGTGCATTCATACAGACTGTGTTGGGTTAAAATGTCCACATTTAGGAATGTAGATTACAGTTACAGACAGTACACTAACAAAAGATACCAGGAGTTTAGCTCAGATGCTGCTCAGGATTTATTTTTAAATCCAAATCTTAAATTCTTAAATTCCCCTTGGATCAGAGCGTTTTTTCCAGGTACATAGTGCTTCTCATTGACACAATTAAGTAACTATCTAACCATCAGTTGTTATAAGAATGTTGTATAAATGAAACCAATGTAAAAGAAATTTGACTTTGCATCATAGCGTTATCTAATGTCTTGAAATTGGCCTCTGTCTCTTTAAGAACTTCCTACCTTTTCCGACGCTCCACATTCAGGATGTCATCACAACAATGCTTCTCCAAGCCATCCAACTGTTCCTAGGAACATTGCAGTTCGCATTATGAACTCAGCTGATGTGAGGATCCACCAGGTGTTTGCTAATTGCTGCTGCCGCTAGTCTGGAGGAGCTGAGTGGGTGAGAGGCAAAACAGTATGTGTGCCATTTCAGGTTTTTATTGGGAAATCATCCAGTGACAGTGAAATTTCTAGAGAACAGATGAATTAATTAATTGTACATCTTTTAATAATGTTAACTACTGAATGTTATGTATTTGACTCATAAAGTCATGTTTTAAATAAAAATGTTCAGTGGTGCAGGTTTTGTCTTACAGCTAAACTCAGTGTGATATCTGGGTTTCTGCAAAGAACCATGTTGCTTATATTTTAAAAACAATTCACGTTAATTTAAAGCATATAGAGTGTAGAAATCTTACCATGCCACATTTTACTGTCTCTGATAGAAAACAGAGAAAGGACGTATATGAAGCCAAGATTATCAAACTATTAGGTTGCTCAAATTCAGTTCTTTAAAGTTACAAACATTATCTTCAGTCTCTAGGTAAGTATTTAAGGGGAAAACTCTTCATAGAAAGACAGATATATAAAAAAAACAAGAACAAAAGAATATGAATGAAAACTGTTGATTGCGTCAGTGAGACTCCCAGTTATAGGGCTCAGTAAAGAGAGGAAGTACTTGTATCCCGGAGCAAAAGAGAGAAAGAAAACTATTTGAAATGTAAACATTGGCTCAGTGTGAGGAATGCCTTCCTTAGAAGGAAATTCAGGATGAGCTTGTTTACAGTCGTTTACATTTTGACACACATCAGGTAGGCACTTACTTACTTGTCTCATTAAGAGGCGAGTTTCTTATAACATAGATCTAAAGCATTAACCATCACTGTAAACTTGAGGGATTCTTATAGTTCCAGTTTAATGGGTGAATTCTTTAGAGTCTGTGTGCTAATGATGGCCTTTATAATGTTGCACATATCTAATCTATATTTCTTCTGTCATACTGTGTTTGCTAGATTATGTATTTAGGGTAATCACAGTAGCTCAACAAATAACATCACAAAAAAATAAAAACAAATCTCAACAGTTCAAGATATTGAAGCCGTGCATGTCTTGTTTATCAGTTGCCTGACAGCCTGACAAATTATGTAGCTACCATTTTATTTTCATATAAAGCTGGTAATTTGATTGGAAAAATGTATTGAATCTATTATTTTTATGCGTTGTATAGGACTGTAGAGTTTGGGGTTGTTTGTGCTTGCGTGGTGTTTTCTCTCTTTGCCGGAGCACCAGGTTATTCCCTGGACGGTGGGGCTGTGCGGTGTGTGCTCCTATGCACCTGCAGGTCATCAAGCTCGTCAAGCTGCTGTATAACAGGAGCTGAGCCTTGGTCCTCGAAGTTTTCTTCTGCCGTACATCTAGTCCTTCGTGTTTTTCCTAAAGGCTCTTCCTCGCGCGCTCTTGCAGTCTTGCCTCCAAGCTGCTTCCTGTCTACAGCTCCTGCTCCATAACCACATCATATCACCACAACCGGCAATCTTTAGGATCCTCTTTCCATCCATCGTCCGCTCCAATCCTCCAATGTCTTTGTGTTTCCTCAACTTCTGCGACATGCAACGACTACAGTCAACCAACACCTCAAGCTCTTCCCGTTCCTTGCTGGTGTTCCGCACTCCAACATCAGTAAGCTCACTTTCTTCTACACAAGACCTTGATCTGCCTTTTTATAAAGGGCGTAAGCAGCACACCCACCACTTCCCATATTGGGCATAATTATATTTCATCATCACTTATTTACATTGAACCTCCAAGCCCTGGTCTTTATCTGCTTCCATCTCCATACATAGTAGCCTGTAGCTCTGGAATGCGACTCCATTCGACATGTAGTCCCACCATATGGCTTCGTCATGATTCAAAGACAGATCCAATTCTTGTCCAGGGAGCACCTTTCGTCAAGAGCCTCGTGTTTTATAGGTCATGCTGTGACCGTAGAACAGACTCTGTGTTTTCACTGAAGTGAACTGATGATGAACTAATAGCAGAATGTAAGCATTCTAACACAATATATGAATTATATCTTTGAAGACATTTTACTTAACTAAGGTAACATAGTATGACAGACTGTGACCAGACACCACAATGTACGATGTAATCTGGTGGCAAAGGAGGATGATTACAAAGAGTGAAAGAATTCAGGGTGTGTTTACACAGAGAAAGTGAGAACATCATGTCATGATGTGTCAACTGTAACACACAGCCTGTGTGAACTTTTTAATGTTTTTTCTGTCTTCTTTATATATATATTTTAAAGCAGCTAGAAATTATCTAATATTTTAGGCCAAAGTAAAGAAAAAGTTAATCTGTGTGTAGAAATGTTTACTGACTGAACCAGTCTATGAGTTGACCTCAGATTATCAGGTCACTCACTTTCAGGGGCGTGGTATAGACAAAGCGCAGCCCAAAGACCCCGATGATGAGTAATAGCATTGGACTTGGTTTTTCCTCGCCCAGACGCGGGCCACCGGGGCCCCACTCTGGAGCCAGGCCTGGAGGTGGGGCACAATGGCGAGCGCCTGGTGGCTGGGCTTTTACCCATGGAGCCCGGCTGGGCTCAGGCCAAAGAGGAGACGTGGGTCTCCTCGCCTGAAGATGGTGACCCCATTGGTTCACCATTGGAGGTGAGCCAATGGGCTCACCACCTGTCGGAGGGGCCAAAGGGGTCGGGTGCAGTGTGTGATGGGCGGTGGCCGAGGGAGGGGACCCTGGCGGTCCGATCCTCAGCTGCAGAAGCTGGCTCTTGGGACGTGGAATGTCACCTCTCTGGTGGGGAAGGAGCTGGAGATAATGTGCGAGGCTGAGAGGTTCTGGCTAGAAGTAGTCGGCCTCACCTCGATGCATGACTCTGGTTCTGGAACCAGTCTCCTTGAGAGAGACTGGATGTACTTCCACTCTGGAGTTGCCCACAGGGAGAGGCACCGGGCAGGAGTGGGAATACTTGTTGCCCCACATCTCAGCGCCTGTACGTTGGGGTTTACCCCGGTGAACGAGAGGGTAGCCTACCTCTGCCTATGGGTAGGGGGACGGGTTCTGACTGTTTGTGCTTACGGGCCGAACAGCAGTTCGGATTACCCACCCTTCTTGGAGTTCTTAGAGGGGGTACTGGAGAGTGCCCCTCCTGTGGACTCCCTTGTTCTGCTGGGAGACTTCAGCAGAAGTCTCCCAGCTACACCTTCCGTGGGCAATGACAGTGAGACCTGGAGGGGCATGGTTGGGAGGAACGCCCCCCCGATCGGAACTCGAGTGGTGTCCTGTTGTTGGACTTCTGTGCTCATCACGGATTGTCCATAACAAACATCATGTTCAAGCATAAGGGTGTCCATATGTGCACTTGGCACCAGGACACCCTAGGCTGCAGTTCGATGATCAACTTTGTCAGAGTTTCATCGGATCTGCAGCCATATGTCTTGGACACTCGGGTGAAGAGAGATGCAGAGCTGTCCTCTGACCACTACCTGGTGGTGAGTTGGCTCCGGTGTGGGGGAGGAAGCCAATCAGACCTGGGAGACCAAAACGTGTAGTAAGGGTCTGCTGGGAATGTCTAGTGGAGGCCCCTGTGAGATGGAGCTTTAACTCCCATCTCCGGCAGAGCTTCGAACACCTTCCGAGGGAGGTGGGGGACATTGAGTCTGAATGGACCATGTTCCGTGCCTCCATTGCCAAGGCGGGTTATCAGGTTGGGCTCTCCAATCTCTGGGGACGAGGTCACCGAGGTGGTCAAAAAGCTCCTCGGTAACAGGGCCCTGGGGCTGGATGAGATCTGCCTGGAGTTCCTTAAGGCTCTGGATGTTGCGAGGTTGTGTTGGCTGACGCGACTCTGCAATATGACATGGACATCGGGAGCAGTTCCCCTGGATTGGCAGACTGGGGTGGTGGTCCCCCTGTTCAAAAAGGGGGACCAGAGGTGTGCTCCAATTACAGGGGGGTCACACTCTTAAGCCTCCCTGGTAAGGTCTATTATAGGGTCCGTTGGATAGTCAAACCTCAGATTCAGGAAGAGCAGTGTGGTTTTTGTCCTGGTCGTGGAACACTGGACCAGCTCTACACCCTCAGCAGGGTCCTGGAGGGAGCGTGGGAGTTCGCCCAACCGGTCTGCATGTGTTTTGTGGACTTGGAGCAGGTGTTCGACCGTGTCACTCAGGGTCCCTGTGGGGGGTTCTCCGGGAGTATGGGGTACCGGGCCCTTTGATACAGGTTGTCAGGTCCCTGTATGACCGGTGTCAGAGTCTGGTCTGCATTGCAGTAAGTCGGGCTCATTTCCGGTGAGGGTTGGACTCCGCCAAGGCTGTCCTTTGCCACCAGTTCTGTTCATTACTTTCATGGACAGAATTTCTAGGCACAGCCGAGGTGTTGAGGGGATCCGTTTTAGTGACCTTAGAATCGCATCGCTGATTTTTGTGGATGATGTGGTCCTATTGGCTTCATCAAGCCGTGATCTGCAGCTCTCACTGGAGCAGTTTGCATCCGAGTGTGAAGCGGCTGGGATATGAAGATCAGTACCTCCAAATCTGAGATCATGGTCTTAGCCGGAAAAGGGTACAGTGCCTTCTCCAGTTCAGGGGGTTGTCCTGCCCCAAGTGGAGGAGTTTAAGTATCTGGGGATCTTGTTCACAAATGAGGGAAGAAAGGAGCGGGAGATCGACAGGCGGATTGGCGCAGCGTCTGCCGTGAAGCGGGTGCTGTACCAGTCCATTGTGGTGAAGAGAGAAGTGAGCCAAACAGCGAAGCTCTCGATTTACCGGTCGATACGTTCCCACTCTCATCTATGGTCATGAGCTTTGGGTCATGACCGAAAGAACGAGATTCCAGATACAAGCGGCTGAAATGAGTTTCCTCCGCAGCGTGGCTGGGCTCTCCCAGCCACCCTAGAGATAGGGTGAAGCTCGGCCATCCGGGAGGGACTCAGTAGAGCCGATGTTCCTCCACGTCGAGAGGAGCCAGTTGAGGTGGCTCGGGCATCTGGTCAAGATGCCTCCTGGACTCCTCCCTGGTGAGGTGTTCCGGGCATGTCCCACCGGGAGGAGGCCCCGGGAAAGACACAGGACATGCTGGAGGGACTATGTCTCTCAGCTGGCCTGGGAACGCCTTGGGATCCCCCCGGCAGAGCTGGAAGAAGTGGCCGGGGACAGGGAAGTCTGGGCCTCCCTTCTGAAGTTGCTGTCCCCGCGACCCGACCCCGGATGAAGCGGAAGAAAATGGATGGATGGATGGTATAGGGGGGAAATGTGATGACAATTCTAGGGGCACTGACCAACAGGGGGCCCTCCACAATTTAATTATTTTTTGTTCATAGAAATATAAAAAACTAAAACAAACAAAACAAATCAGTGCCCTGTCAATTATAAATTAATCATATTGTATTTTCAAAGATTGTTTGTAGCAGTAAAAAATTAATGTTCCCACTCCCAGATCAAAAAACACACATCCATATTTGCCGTGAACACCCCTGTATCTGCGTTAAATGGTTTGTTCCTGCTTGGAGACTCCTCGTTGATTCAAGGTCCGTGTTTGTTTGGTCTCCTCTGTTTGTAGGGAGCCTTCTGTTTGCAAGAGGACCTCTGGTTGGGTGGAGACTCTATGATGGTTATTTTCCAGAGCAAGTTTCAACTTCACCTTCAGGTCCGCAACCTGACCCTGCAGCGATTTCACCGTTTCCTCCTGTGTTTTGAATTTGGAAGCTTGCTCAGAGTGACTTTTGAGCTGCTCCTCATATTTGAGTCTCACTCTGTATTCTTCAACCATAACTTCTATCAGACCTTTATTGCGAGAGGCAGTGGCGTAAAAAGTGGGTATGCAGCGCATGCAACGCATAGGGGTGCTGCACCAGAGGGGGCGTCAAAACCCCGTCTGGAGGAGATGGCGCCCCGATGATGCCTTCGCATACACTTCACCGCGCCCTTATGCTCCTTCACCTCACGCACGTGTAAATGTAAATATAACAAGTTTTTCCTTTCACTTGTCTTCGTCTCGGGGGATGTGGGGGGAATTTATGTTTTCGCATCCACCTGAATAATATGTAGTTGCGCCCCTGGCGGGAGGCGTATTTTTCAGCCTGCCTCTTGAAGTGGTCCAGCTGTTGAAGAATGCTCTTGTGGGTTGTAACTTTGGAAAAGCAAGAAACCTTTGATACACCTGTAATCTCTGGTACATTTCTTCCATGATCACGTTTGACTTGCTGGTGACGTTCTTTTTCCAACATTTTTTGCAGTTTTTGAATCTCCTCCTGCTGTGATTTGACTTCAGCCTGATATGCAATCCTTCGGTCTCTTTCCTCATGGAGATCAAAAATCTTACTCTGCAGTTCTTTTATAACCCTTGTGTGTGCAAGGACAAAGGCAAACATAGAGGACTATGGCAAATGATGCAAGTTTTAAGTGTGTAGGGTCGGTTGGACCCCATTTCTACATACAAGGGTTAAGATCTTTTACCTGCTTTGTGAGATCTTTGATGTGTTGGCTTGTTTCTTCCACGACTTCCACTGAGGGGGTAATCTCAAAGCCAGCAGAGGGAGTCGTTTTCTGCTCGACTTCCAATGATGTTGGACTCTCCAAGTCGCCGGAAGGACTTGATTGTCCCTGGATATCTGCTGATTCATCTTCCGGCTCAATGGGGCTGTCGCTGTCATTTTCAAAAGGGGAAAACGACAGCGTCGTAGTTGACTTGGATTTTAAGGTCCATCATGTCGACCCATGAAAGCTCAGCTGGAAAAGCTTCATGTTCACAAGCGATCTGTTGTTGCTTCATGTCGATATTCTGGTAAATTCTTGCTTCTCTGAAAGGCGTGTAATATCTGGAATCGATATCCCGTTTGTTTCGATAAATTTCGAACATGCTCTGAAGAGTGATCTGTCGCGATAGAACTGTGGAACAGTTCTGAGAAAACTCTCTGTGAGCTACATTCAAGAGAGAGATTCCCTTGTGATATCATAGAGTGATGACATCACTGCTGATGTCATTGATACCATTGGAAGTGAACATTCTATTGTAGCCTGACAAAAACATTTTGCTAGACAATGTCAAACATTGAGAAGTTTTAATTTTTGTTATCAAACATTATAAAGTTAAAAGAAAAAGCCCTCAGAAATATACAGGGTAGGGTTGCCACCCATCCCGTAAAATATAGAATCATCCCGTATTTGATAAATGTTGCGTCCCATATTGAATCGATACAGGACGCGATTTGTTCTGTATTTCTATAAATGTCCAATGGGCACGCCTATCACACACATATCAACACTAAGTGTAACAATAATGACCAAAATAAAACACAGGAAATATTAAGGTCAGCCAAACGCTACGGTCCGACGCTGTTGTCACTGTTGCCTAGAGACGGATACTACGCAGCCGTGGTGAGTTGCTATCAACCCGCGTCTTTTAAAATGCCCTCGACCCGATACTCCACCGTATTTAGAAGTAAGAACTCTGGCAGAAATACAGACGTGAGTGGAGAGATGCACATTCCAGGCTGAACAATGTCTGATTCCAGGCTAAACAGGCAATTATTTAAAATATGTGTCCATCGTGGTGTCGTGTGCTGCTGTATGATATGATTGATATCAGACAGAACGGATCAGGAGAAGAACACTGCACACCTGTTCACGTCTCTTTATCCCTCAATCATCTCCTGAGGCTGATACGGTACAGAACTTTTTTAGTCTTGATTCAGTTTCTTATTGCGCTTTTAAACGACTATTACGGTTTGATTATTTGCTTAGGATGTTGAGTTTGGATGATAATTTATTTATTTATATATTTATAAATATTTTGGTAATACTATTTTTAATACCAGAATGTTCACTTAACTTTTATATTTTGGGTTGTCTGAGGACACATTTTGAATATTAAATCAGGTGTTACGATCAATTACTCAGTACTTGAGTAGATTTTTACCAAATACATTTTACACTTACTTCATTAAAGCTTAAGTAAATCTACTCAAGTATAAACGTCTTGAAGGTATGCTACTCTGATTGGAGTACAATTTTGGTGGGCGTCCCTTATTTTGATTTCTGAAAGGTGTCAACACTAACTGCAGCTTGAATAAAATGCAAATACATAGCATTTTTGAGAAGTCTGGATTGCTTTATGTGTATTTTGCACATTACTTTTGACTGTTGCTCATGGGGAGAAACATTTCAGTAATCTAAAACTAAAAGAAAAAAAATTAAGCAAACTACTTGCATACTGGATGTGGACTGATGGATGTTAAATTCATGAGCAGTAAATATTGTGCTAATTATCAGTATTGAACCAAAAATGCAAGGCAGATGCAAGCCTTTAAAATTGTGATGCTTTTATGGGTCAAATAGACTCAAAAAAATTGTAACAGCAGCTGCGCAGACTGGCCCAAACACATTTTTGGTCAGGGGGCCCAAGATTCCTGGTGGCGCCCATGCTCACTTTACTTTGCTCACTTTAGCTGAGAGTTTTAGCAAAAAGGCTGCAAACAGGAAAATAGTCCACTGATCTACTCAGGGGAGACACCAAATATCAGCAATACTCAGACTCTTCTGAGTCTTGCATCATGTTTGATGCAAGACTCAGAACTATTTTTAGTTATTTCTTTAAAAAAATAATCCAGAATACCCTTGAATTCTAGAGTAAAGACACGAATCTGAGAAGAATAGTAATCCAAACACAGGAATTCATCCTTTTTGTCTTTTTTGTTCCTTCTTCTGTATGTGCTAATGAGTGTTTTTGTTGGTAAATCGTTGAAACGTAGGCTTGCAAATATCCAAAATGCAAATGTTGGTGTGAACAAAGCAGATCTGAGACCTGTCGACATCCATGTGTGTTGTTTGTCATGACTACAGATGCCGGGGCTGCATCTCCATCAGTGGATGTTGTCATGTCAGCCAGTGTTTGTGTTGGTGTGGAGACAGCGCAGCTGTTAGCTGGATGGTTAGACATCGTCACGTCCGTTGATCCACTGCTCTGACATGCGCACAGCTGTCCCAAGAAAAAGCTTTGCTCATGTGCAACACACACACACACACACATTGGACTGTCCAAACGAATAGTTTTCTAATGTGAGGGGGACGTGTCCACTTCACACGTAGTTATTGCGACCACCGTGCAGTGTAATCTTTCTTCTGAAGAGACTGATGAATTTATTTGAATGCTTTTAGAACATCTTTACTGGAGGCATTATAAATGTGAAGGATGCTGAATAAAGAAGTCAAGTCAAACTCATTTGTGTAGCACTTGTCAGTAACAAGGCAGTTAGTTCAAAGTGCGCTACAGTATTGAAAACATCATACAGTCACCAGTTGGGAAACGAGCAATAAACTTTACAATTCATCAAATGCCATCATCAAGCAAATACACATCAAATATATTGATCAATGCTCCAGTTATTATTGATCAAAAGCAGCTTTAAATAGGTGTGTTTTTATTCTTCACTTAAAGGAACTCATTGTTTCAGCTGGTTTACAGTTTTCTGGAAGTTTATTCCAGATTAATGGAACATAGACGCTGAATGCTGCTTCTCAATGTTTGGTTCTGGTTCTGTGTATGCAGAGCAGAACCAGAACCAGAAGACCTGAGAGGTCTGGAAGGTTGATACAACAACATGTTTTAAAGTAGTTTGGTGCCAAGTCATTCATTGATTTATAAGCTAACAGGAGTATAACAGAGCTACAGTGAAAGGACTGGGGTGATGAGTTTTTCTATCAGTACTGTTTACATCATCTGTCTCATTTCTTCTCTTCCATTAAACAGTTAGGTTAAAATAATAATAATAATAATAATAATAAATAAAACCACTAATATGGGCGCTATTCAATTCATCATGCCCGACTGCGGTCGTTATGTGAGAGGCGCCGTTACATCCTGGTCAGATCTCGCCAATAATTATGTGCATGATGGATGCAGAGCTTAGAACCTTTGCCATTTTTCTACTTTAAAGCTCTTCTGTTAATTAATACTTTGACTAATTAATTTCTTCATTACCATGAGATGCTCTGAATCTATTCTATCTCCTTTCTTACGGCACCCTATTCAATCCAATACAAAGACCCCAACCGGCTACTTATACAAATAGATAAATGCCACATCAACTTTGTTTACTGTTAATCATTTAAAACTGCATCAGTTTTAAATGCAGTGTGACTTTTCATCAAGCCCAGACTGTGCCTCCAGCAGCTGAAGTGAACGCCAAGTCGATCGCCCCGTTTATCGATGCGAGCCGCTGACGACTCTGTTAATCCAGATTTATTATTTGATGACATGAATTTGAATAATGAGGGAACGCTGACAGATTCAGACTGACAGGATGTTCGGCACTCAAATGCCACAACAAATTGCTTCTGGAGGTAAAATGTTCCTGGAAGCTATAAGACTGCTGTTGATTAGAGAGCTGCTGCCTCACGACTTCGGAAATCACTTTGCTTTGTTTATTAACAAGGAGCGAATAAAAAAATATGTCCACTAGATCATAAAAGCGAACATGTGGATTATGTAAATTGAATCGGACCTCACCTTGACATTGGAGGTTAAAAAGAAAACTAAACATCCGACTATTGAGCTACTGAAGGAGAGATGGCTAAGTTGTTTGTTCCGAAACATAATGTCTGCAGGGCCAGAGCGGCTGGATAAAACGACTCTCTGTTTCAGCTGCATGCTGAGCACAAAGCTGCAGGATTATATAAATATGATACAGCACTATGAATCTTATTGTGACCTTGACGGAGCTACAAAAGCCTTTTGATGTGCAGCATCTATAAAAGTTCGAGACATTCTGTGTTTATATGCATGTCTTATCTATTTCATTTAAATGCGTGCAAATGTGCATATATTTGCAAAATCTCAAGGTGGTTGGTTTTGTAAGAGGTCAGAGGTCTTGCTTCAAAACAGACTTCAAACTAGAGGCCAAAAAATTGAGAGAGGTACCGTATACGTCCTTTTAGATTTCACTTACAAGTTTACACAAGTATGTAGGGTTTTATCTTTACAGCCCAAAGGAAAGTCAAAAGAGGCTTCAGCAAACAATAGCTTTCACTAATGATTTGTCATGAGCGTGTCCCACTTACTCTCACATGCCTGGAAATTCTTGAGTTGAGGTTTGACCTTCTGTCCCCGCAGTGAACTTGTTTAGCTCCTACGGCCCTCGTCTTCTTCAGTAAACACTCTGCCTAACGTTTCAGTAAACGAAGGAACATGAACTCTTCTTTAGACTTTATGTCCAAGTTAGTGCTGTCAGTTGATTAAAAAGTTTAATCAGATTAATCACTCTCTAGCACTGTGATTAATCGATTACCATAAATATGCAAGTTTTTCAAAAAATGTTTAAGAAAACATTTTATTGTCTCAAACCAAATTGTCTGACAGCAACAATGGAATGGTTTAGACCAAAGAGAGAATGCCTAGTTAAAGTCTAGACAAAGTGTCTTCAAATCCAGGCCTCAAAGGCTGGAGAGCGGCAACTTTTCAAGCAGGGTGCTCTGCTGTGAGATATGGAGTATTTCTTGTGTCTGGGTGAAGTTTGTGTGAGCTGCGATTGGTGGCTGTAGGAAAGTGTGCAGAGTTTGACGATGGTTGGAAAGTAGGTGAGGTAAGTGACCAATTATGTCTTACACAAACTCATCACACATCCAGGAACCTTCCACTTAGTGACTGCAGAGACCTTCTTCGTAAACTTTAAGGTGTCTGTGCTTCAACACAACTGAGTCAAATAATGGGGCCATTAGCATGATTCTGGAGAACTTGACTGCACCGAGAAAATCAACCAGCCATTTGATTCAGGCGTATTGAACCAGGCAAACATCTGGACATTGCTGGATTTGAGGAGCACAAAAAAAATTTTGACACAAAAAAATTTAATAAAACATAGGGAAGGCTGTGGCAGTTACTTAATAGAAATGGTAATCGTGTTTTAATACTTTTGCAAACACTTTATCTGTGTGCACAGATTAAATGTGCTTTGAACTTCATGTGAAAGGAAATGCTGCCAGTTAATGAGTCTGTATGTCCTGGTACACATTTATAAAATAAGTGAGTTGAGTTTGGTTGGGGTAGGATGTGGAAATGATTGGTTTGAAAGCTAACGTTAAATGGTTTTATTGTGTGACTGCTGAGACTCGGTGTCACAACCTGAACTTTACACAGTTCTTGAACTGATAAGGAAGGACAGGTTATGGAAACAGAAGTTTGTAGGTTTGAATGACCTGGGACTCAACTCTCTGTCATTATGTTATTCTTCCGTCTGCCTGACAACAGGTATAAAAATGCAACAGTTGCTTAAACTTGGCACAGTAGATCTCTCCCTATATTTCTGCCAGTGCTAATGCTAATGATCAAAAAATAGAAATACTAATACCTCTGTCAGTTTGGAAGATGTTAAAAGCTTCTCCAGATGACTTTAGATTAATGAAGGACTGACAGGCTTAAGTTTAATGGTAAGGATGAGAATAGACTTGGGGTGTCTTCACAACATGGGAGACCAAAATTAAAAGATTTGTTACATTTTCAGCTGGGCTGGTTGGCTTTCACACTCCTGTCAGTGTGACAACAATCCAAGACCTTTGAAAGACCCGTTTACCCTTTCACCCCTGAAGAAGACATGAACCCAACTTTCCCCTCTGCTAAATGTAAACAAAATGGAGAAGCATCAGATCTTAGCGGTTGTAGGATTTCTTTTTTTGCTATTGATTAAAGACTACGACTCGTTTCTCCCCAAAGCGTTTTATACTCGCATTTGTTTTTGTTGTGTTTACCCAGAATACCCTGCGGTATAGCCTGCTTCCTGCTTTTGGAAGGGACTCTGATTCACATGCATTCAAACAACGCCAGAATTCACTTCAACCAAACCGAAACCTGGGTTTTTAGGCGGACCAGAGTTTGAGTGCGCATTCAGTCTATGGGAACTAAAATGGGACAATACAGGTCCTTCTCAAAAAATTAGCATATTGTGATAAAGTTCATTATTTTCCAAAATGTAACGATAAAAAATAAACTGTCATATATTTTAGATTCATTGCACACCAACTGGAATATTTCATGTATTTTATTGTTTTAATACTGATGATTTTGGCATACAGCTCATAAAAACCCAAAATTCCTATCTCAAAAAATTAGCATATCATAAAAAGGTTCTCTGAACGAGCAATTAACCTAATCATCTGTATCAACAAAATAACTCTAAACACCTGCAAATGATTCCTGAGGCTTTTAAAAACTCCCAGCCTGGTTCATTACTCAAAACCACAGTCATGGGTAAAACTGCCGACCTGACTGCTGTCCAAAAGGCCATCATTGACACCCTCAAGCAAGAGGATAAGACACAGAAAGAAATGTCTGAACGAATAGGCTGTTCCCAGAGTGCTGTATCAAGGCACCTCAGTGGAAAGTCTGTGGGAAGGAAAAAGTGTGGCAGAAAATGCTGCACAATGAGAAGAGGTGACCGGACCCTGAGGAAGATTGTGGAGAAGGGCTGATTCCAGACCTTGGGGGACATGCGGAAGCAGTGGACTGAGTCTGGAGTAGAAACATCCAGAGCCACTGTGCACAGGTGTGTGCAGGAAATGGGCTACAGGTCCCTTATTCCCCAGGTCAAGTCACTTTTGAACCAGAAACAGCGGCAGAAGCGCCTGACCTGGGTTATAGAAAAGCAGCACTGGACTGTTGCTCAGTGGTCCAAAGTACTTTTTTCGGATGGAAGCAAATTTTGCATATCATTCAGAAATCAAGGTACCAGAGTCTGGAGGAAGACTGGGGAGAAGGAAATGCCAAAATGCCAGAAGTCCAGTGTCAAGTACCCACAGTCAGTGATGATCTGGGGAGCCATGTCAGCTGCTGGTGTTGGTCCACTGTGTATTATCAAGGGCAGAGTCAATAC
>NW_006800146.1:1154143-1159975 GCF_000485575.1 Poecilia formosa
GAGTTGATTAGAATAAGGATAACCCATCATTTGTGATACTTAACAGCTGTATCTTATATTTCACCTGTTGACTGTTTGTCAAATCTTTCTTAGTTTGGCTATGTCCCCATTATTAACCCTTTAAATTAAGCTTGTGTGAGGAAAACATGTGAAATGTAAATTCCTTTCAGTGACTTCTTTATAAGAGTAATTCTTCAAATTTGTGTTTCAGGTAAGAATGAATATGTTTCTGGTTCCGTTTTCTTCTTTATCCCCCAACACGGTGCCTGGCAGATGTATGGAGATCTCAAAGAGCTTGTAAAAATTCCTGACAAGCCGATGAAACGACTGTGAGCTGCATACTCTCATAACTTTGCTCTCTTTGAAAGAATATTCTTTGAAATAAACAAACTAATAAAGCCTCAATGGACAAAAACAGCAATTCAACAAGGTCCCAGCTCTGTTGTTCATTTTTACTTCATTCAACTTTGAGTTTCTGTGCAGAGCAGGTCAGCGTATCAGAGTCTTTATGCCAGCATAACCAGCCCAGTGCCATTCATGTTTTAAATTAAACAAGATTTGAAGTGACTTGTTTCCTTCACTGCACTCAGTGTAAGGATTCCCCCACCTGTAACCTCAAATGACAAACGGGAAGATAAATGTTAACGTGTAAAGTTGATTGTGGAGGATAACAGAAGAGATGAACTAATGCTGTTAGCAACTCATATTTGCATTGAAAATAAATATATTGTAAATATACGTTTCATTATAGAGAATAGTAAATAGAATGCACATGGATTTTTTTTTTTTGCTCCTAAGTGGCTTGGTTGCAGAGGTTCTGTAAAATGTTTATCCTATATTAAAATTCACGAGCAGCCAATATCTTGATATTGGCATATCTCATTAGTAGTCATAGGTCAGATAGCTTTACCTATGAATTTGCTTAGAAAAAATTGGGCACATATATGAAAAAATAAAAGTATGGAAAGCCATTTGTGTCTAAACTTTATTCTTTGTACTACCTTCTGTTTTAAAATGATTAGATTTTTTTTTCAAAGTTGCTTCAAGCAATGTGGTTTTACAATAATTTTATACAAAGTATCAACATAGTTGTTATAGTGACAGCCTTGTTTTTTTTCATCTACTAAATTTTTTCTGTGCGACAGGAAAAACACAGATGAATTTATGTTTTCATGGAAAGATGTTGCAGCACCTATATAACCTGCAGAGGTTAAATTAATTCAAATTACTTCATTTAAATAGCACCAATTCACAACAAATATTGTCTCCATGTACTTTACAAAAACATAATTTCAATTCAATCATGCATACATTCTGACTGATCCCAGTTATCAGACAATACAGACACGTTTCAATCCTTTTTTAATGAATTAAACTTGTCTGAACTCTTCATACGAACTACTTCACAGTCCAGTGCTCCTAAGTTGTAAACAGCATAACGAGGAGCATTGTTGTCAAAGCAAACGCCACAAAAGAGCAGGAGCTTCTTCTTAAAGGAACAGAGGCCAATTTCAAAGCATCAGACCTAGAAGAATTACTGAAACACGACTTATGTTTCACACATACAGCATTTTTATATAAACTGAAGGTAAAGTAGATACTTGGATTTGCTGTAATATGTCACTATGTGCCTGGAAAATACACAACACTGGGTCTTTAAGGGTCAACTGACCATTCCCAAAAGAATGGTAAATGCTCTGAGTTTATCTAAGTGGTCTAATTATTAGCTAAATTAACAGGAAATAATTTTCATCAATGTAGAACTTATAGAGCGTCTGCATAGCGTGTGATTGAGTGACGATTTCCCCAACATTTGAGCATAGGACTGGGTAATATTGTGGAAATGTCTTATGATTTATTTTTGTAACTGTAAAATCAATATTAGTTTTATCAGGATTTTCCATCTTCTTTTGATAATGTTCATCCATCCATCCAGAAAGATCCACCATAAACTTACGTTTGACATTAAAACAAATGCCTGAAGTTTTTTTTTATTTTTATTTTTTTTTTATTTTTTTTTTTTTCAGGTAAAAAAAAAAATCAATTTAGTTAAAATGGGTATTTGATTTATATATACAGTCATTTTTATGTACCTAAGCTTGCGAGCCTCGCACATGATGTTTTAATATCCGCCTTGTAACAGTCGGGTTATCTGACTCATCGTGCTTGACATTTTAAAGATAATCCCCGAGAAACCTCGTTTCGGTGCGTCACGGGAACTTCAGCCGACTGAACGGATGGAAAACGTCTCGCTCGCATTGTGG
Organism: Poecilia formosa; assembly: GCF_000485575.1. Taxonomy (NCBI): domain Eukaryota; kingdom Metazoa; phylum Chordata; class Actinopteri; order Cyprinodontiformes; family Poeciliidae; genus Poecilia; species Poecilia formosa. The sequence continues at coordinate 1,156,408 of NW_006800146.1, forward strand.
AAATTTGTCAGCTGCTACAAATCTCTGAGATGATGGGATAAACAGAAATTTGCTAATATTGTACAAGAGCGACGGGAGGTCAGTCGCCGCCGTTTTCTCATCATTTGACAATCACAGCTTCTATTCTTCTTACTAAGTCGAGACACTAACTCAGTGCTAAGTGACAGGCTGAGTGATGCGGCTCGGTCTCCGTCCTCCTTTGGGGATCTCAGTGGCAAGCAGATCTCACTCTGTTCTTCACTGTTGTTGTTTATATCAGATTGTCCCTACTTCTCGCGATTCCAGCTGCAGGATATGGAGAAGTCGGTTTTGCCTTTCCTGTTATTTGTGGATTTTTATTGCAGCTCGCACTAATTTCTGAGTAATATTACTTTTAGTGCTGCAATTCTGAGCTTCTTAGATGAACTGGCATCGCGTTTTCTTCCTAGATGATTCAGAATCGACTCCGTGACTCGCATTACTTCAGCGCTTCTTTTGCATTCCGGTCCTGGCCTTCCTGTAGCGCTTTGTTTGGATCAAATACGTTCTTCTGTTTGGTCCTTCGTGTGCTTGTCTGTGTTTACTCGAATACGAAAGTTTGTGCGGCTTCAAAAATTTACATTCAGGTCGATATCGGGAGCATCGTATTGGGAAGGAGGAGAGGGAAGTCAGAACGGATAGTGTGAGACGACCTGTGAGCGGCCCCGGTGTGATCCAGATGGACAGGCTGTCTGGGCCGCTGTCAGGGTCTCTGAGGAGGAACCGTGTGAGACTGGAAAGATGTCTGGAAGGTAGACTGGTGTCTTCCTGCGTGACTCATTGTGACTTAAACCGTCCTCCATGCCAACAGCGACAAGAAGAGAACAGCTTCCATGCGGACCACGCAATCTGCTGATTTCAGTCATCTATTTTGGCACTTCATTTACTCTGACAGTTCAACAACCCCACTGGACAATGTCTCACTACTGTAGTGCAACTGTCTACAGGAGTGTAAGTATCCACTGTCTTAAAGTATAGTTAATGTTATTTATGTTTTATGTGAATTACTAAAGTAGCCCAAACTGTGAAGTGAAAAGTAAATGATAGTTAAGCATGTTTTTGCGACAAAAACATCTGCAAACTGTGGTGTGTTACTTGTAAGCAGCTTGTTAAGTCAATAATAAACCGTCATTCATTGCAATTACAGCTGTATGTTTTTTTTAAAGGGGTGCTGTTATTTATTTTCCAGGCACATAGTCATTTTATATCACAGGTGACTTTGTTGTCATCTGTTATAAAATTGCTGTGCATATCAAACATAACTTAAAAGAAATTTGACTTTGTAATTTGACGCCTTGAAATCAGGCCTCTGTCTCTTTAAGAAGCTCCTGCTCTTTCCCACACTCCACCTTTAGCGCATCATTGCTTGGCGTCAGCTCAGGAGACTTGCGGTTCCTTGAGGTGTTTGCTAATTGCTGCTACCGTTAGTCTGGTGGAGCTTGGTGGGGAAAAGCTGGGGGAGGGTTGCTCTTTGTGGAGCTTTGTGGAAATAAGTGGAAATTTGTAAAAGCAAGCGTTTAGGTTGCCATGTGAGATTAAAATATTTCTCAAACATGCATGAAAGAATCAAATAAACACTCTAAGCATGTTTTTGATGAGGGAAAAAGTAGATTTTACATAATACCCCACCTTCATAAATGATAAAAAATTCTCAAAAATGTAAAAAACACAAGTAAATATAAAAACCTCATATGTTTACTATAAAAGGCTTTATTGTAGCAGGGATCATTTAGTCCTGAGATTTACCTGCAACTTCACCATCCAGTAATTTCTGATATATATCGTTTTCTTTATCGGTGTTTAAAGTCGCTGTGTACGCTGTCACTTAATACCAATTTGACTAAAAGCATTCAGCATAAACATTAAAATCCCATTACCAGCATCAAACAAGCAGAGGAAATACAAATCCATTACAGAGTAAGAGGCCCTCTTTGTTCCCCTTCACTTTACAACAAATATTTAAACTTTTCAAACTGCTAATGGTAGCCTTTCATTGTTAAATATGTAAAGCTAAATTTTGCATTGCAGGAAACTTTATCAACTCAAGTGATTCTTAGTGCCTTTCAGTCCCTTCAGGGAATAAGACGCGTTGCAGCAGAGCTGCGGTTTCTGCGGCTCAACGGTGTTTAGAAGGAGTCGCTGAGTCGAAGCCCCCTAGGGAGAAAACAGGGTCTTTATCGCGTTGATGGTGGTGATAACCTTGAAAGGTGGCAGTGCGGTTGCAAAATGCACGGCCATTAAGTGACCATGGTCGTCCAGAAAAGAGGACGAGAGTGAAGCCGGGATGTGCCCCGCAGCCAGACCGGGCAACCTGAAGCTAACTCCCTGTTGTCCTCTTCCATTGTGGGCCTCCAGAAATGCCTTTTCAGTAAGGAAAATGTTCAGCTGCCACTGAGATAACAGGAAATAATTTTTTTTTTTTTACAGGAAATATTTTTTTTTTTTTTTTTTTTTACAAGACACCCATTACTCTGCAACAGAGTTTGCAGTACATGGAGGGTGAAACGAGTAAGATCAAACCATGTGAGATTTTCTTTTTCATCTCTCTAGAAAGTTGAATCTTTTTTGAAAAATAATTTCTTATCTTTTCCAAACTAAATTTACATCACTCCTTTTCACTGATTTCCTTAATTTTACTGTTAAACTGTCTGTTTCTTTAATGTTGTAGTCTAAACCGTTATTAAGCCACAGTTTACTCATACTAGCCGATTGTCAGTGTGGGGATAAGTGTCTTGCCTGGAGACATTTGGACGTGTGGATGGGGGGGAAACTGGAACTGATTTGCATCCTTCCTCTCAGCCAGAGCTCTTCTGGAACGGCCTCATTTATTCTCCATGACTGTAGGATGTGTTTTGGAACACGCTAATCATAATCTGCACAGTGTACAGTGGGTGTGTTTTTAAAATGGAAAATCAAATATATTTTCAATGGGGTACGCTTCTCTAAAGAGTTTGGTTGGCAGTTCACTTCAGTTTTGGAGTCCAGTTTGTCAGTCTTTTTTTTTTGTTTGTTTGTTTTTTGTTTTTCGTTAGCTTCGTGACCCACTTGGTCTGGCAAAGAGCATGAGGTTCTGCCGTGTATTAAAGTCAAGAGCGTGACCTGAATGCACAATGCTAGAGTCCAGTTACACACATTCAAATCTATATGCATTTAGAAAGATGGACGAGGATCACAAATAAAGAGAAGGAGCTGGAAATTTGCATAATAGAAAATTCAGCGCTTTTATTTTGTGATCACGTCAAAAGCAAATGTAATTACTTAAGGTGTCGTTTGTAAATCAAATTGATTAAAAAGAACTGACTCTGAAGACCAACGGAGTCATTTGTATTCAATGTGGTTCCCATTCTTTTTCTTATTTTTCTTTTAAACTTGATCTGATTCATAGTCCATGTTATTTTCTCATGTCCACATTTATTAAAACCCTTTTATTACTTAACCTGTGATGTATAGCATTCGTAACAAGATAGAATATTATAAATGTCTGTGCTTTTCTTTAACCAGTGGGTTGTGCTTGGCAGAGCATATTTACTACTGACAGAAACAAAGCTAT
>NW_006800146.1:1160936-1186184 GCF_000485575.1 Poecilia formosa
ATTATTATTATTTGAACAGGTTAGAGGATTTATCAGTGAATCAGTGAGCAGCTTTGCCATGTTGGTTTTGTTCACATTGTTTGTGTGAGGTGTAAACATTTGGTTTATAGAGAGCCCTAAAGGTGTTGGGGGCTTTTTCTCAATACATAAGAAAAATAATTGAATATAGTCCCTTTTGCATGTCTTGAGTCATATTTATATTTATGAGAGCGGTAGTTACATAATACGTGTTAGAACTATCTTGTTATGATTATCTTTGCATCATTGCCAGCTATATAGCTGCTAAGCCTAAAAAAATGTGGAGGGTGTTGCATTGAATTTAAAAGATTCTAATTTTAAAGAAGTTGCTGCTTTTTGAGTGGAACATGTTGAATGTTTCTAGAACTTGCTACATCCAGCCACAAAATTTCCCAGTAACAACTTAAGGTAATATTCAGTAAATTAGAAAATGTTTTATGAGGTGTTTGTCAGATTAAAAATAATAATCTTCAAGAAGGTATTTAGCATGATTTACTCTAAGTAAATCCTGTATAAGTAAATCATTTATTGGTTCAATGTCATCATAAGCTAATGTTGAATGTGTTTTTATGGCTGTCAGTGGAAAATCATCATAATTAACTAAAAGAAAGGCTTGATATCATCAGTCTGAGTTGGGAGAAATTAATCCAAATTATATTATTCATTTAGTGAATTTAGTTATTTAAGCATTGTAACTGTTTGATAACATTCTATTTAAAAAAAAATATGCCTGTATAACCTACTTTAGCTTTCCTATGTTCTGGAACTTTAATGGTACTTCCTGGTTGCTTCCCAAAACTTAACAGGTAATTTCCTGAAACTACCTTTAGACTTTGTGGTTACTTTCTCCAAAAAAAAAAAAAAAAGTAATTTTAATTAAGTTAAACTTAAAACACTGAATGGAGTTGAGTTAATGCTAGTCAATGTTGTAATTTTAGCCCACATGCTAGTGATAGCATTTTATCTAACATTAGCTTCTTACTTAATTTTGACATAAACGCTGAACACATAGCCAACATTAGTCAACATGCTAGTGGTAGCCCACATATAGTTGGGAGCACGTTACATGAACTTTTAGGGTATTTTAGTTTCTATATGTGTTTTTGCATACTGAATAGAGCATGTCGGTGTAGGTCAGCATGCTAGTGGTACCTTTAAAGCATTTTAGGAAATACTACTATGTTAGCTAATTTTCATACTACGCTGAATGGATTGAGTTAATGTTAGTCAGCTACTAATGATGCAATTAATAGCACTTCAGCTAAATTTTTGCTAATTTTGTGTTTTTTTCATATTGAATGCAGTATGTTAAAGTAGGTCCACCTTAGAAAGGAGCTTTCATGAAACTTAGAGGTTCATTTTCTGGAACTTATCTGGTACTTTTTTTTATATATATAAACTTTGACATTACTTTCCAAAACTTCTACTAAAGTGCCTCGATTCCTCTAAGTTCCAAATAAATAAATAAATCACTCATTAAGCTCCCAATAGTAACCATCCAAATTATGTTAAAGTACCCTTCCATTCAACACCTAAATATCTCTAAAGAGGGCAAAGCTGAGTAGCAGACCGTTGAAGGCAGATTGTCTTTACACGCTGCTTCCATAACAAGCCCCTCTTTTATATATAAAATGTCTGTTTATACATAATTCATAAGATTAAGTTGTAAAATGGTAAATGGCCTCTACTGGTATAACGCTTTAGCTAGTCCACAGGATCCCAAAGCTCTTCACACCACATTTAGACATTCGCCCATTCTCACACACATCCACACACAGATTACTCTGATTACTGCTCATATTCTATCTAAGCAGGCAACATCTTTTAACTGCAACCTAAAACTTGGAGACTGTGTGATACTGATATTGGATTGAATCAATCCCACCTTTATTTTCTAGCTTTTGCTTATTTTTCAAAAATGTAACAGACTCACAACTCAAAATATTACTGTGTGATTTTTTTTTTCACCCAGCAGAGTTATTTTGTTTGATATACTAGACAGACAAAAATATATGTAATGTTCTGCAGTACAGCTATCCTCAGTCTGCATAAGCATCATCCCTGCCAAGTGCCAGTGTTGCATTGGCAGTACAATAGCTGTCTGAGTTGTTTCCTGCCGTCACAAGCCATATGTAGTACACTGCATGGCTGCCACGCCTTGTTATTTCTCCTGTCTTCATCATCTGTCATGTGGTTTTTTGTTTTTGTTGTTTACTCGCTACATATTGGTCTGTGTGCGCACTTGGCATGGGCAAAGAGTACTCCTCCTCGGTCTGGCCAAATTTAAACTAAACCACACCCAACAGATGGAGAACCCCGCACCTGCTTCTGGATGCAAACGTTGCCCGTTATGGCAGAAGGCTTAAACACTTGAGGAGAAAAATCTAATATTTTATTTCTTTTCTTTTCAACAAAAATCTCTTTACTTTGGTAATATAGCAAATATGTATGAAGTTTGTTTTTGCTGCAGTTTTGTCTCATTTTTTAAGTGTGTACTCTGTGTGTTTGTGTGTGTCCCAGCAGATGTTATGGAGGGGAAGAGCGCCATTCTGCTTGGCATGAGTCAGTGGAACTCAAATGACCTGGTGGAGCAGATCGAAACTCTGGGACATATGGAGGACCAGACTCACGGTATGGACACACACACACGCACACACACACATACACACACACATACGCACTCGCGCACGTGTACACACTATAATCAGACTCACGTAGACTCATAAACACAACGAGGTGTGCATTTATCTTGCTCGTGTCCGGAGGGAAGGTTTAAATTGCCTGGAATGATAGCGAGAGTTATTTGCTGAATAATGACAATAGTGGCGAGATTGTAGATGGAGTGCAGATTCTATTTAGAGCTACATTAAGTCATTTTTGCCCATTAGAGGCCAGAAAGAGTAAAAGATATGATGACTTCATCCTGTGATGCCGTAATAGGTGCAAAGGAATATTTTCTGAATTGAAACTGCAACCAGACCTATAATAGCTCTGCTGACAAAGTCAGAGATTATGTGTATGTGTTGTTTTCTTTAAGAAGTCTTGGAGACGTAACAAAAAAAACATCAAGGGTGGAGGACTTTAATTTTCAGATGTGTTCAGGATTGTAGCTCAAAATGTGTATTTCTAGTTCAATGATCCAAATAGAGAGTTGTATAAAAAAAAGAAAACATGAAAGAAAAAAAGTGAGAAAAATGCAGCCAATACAGCAATAGAATGGTGCCAAAATATGATGGTGTAAGGTTTAGGCATCTGCTTTTGTTAACTTTTCATGGGGTTATAAAATTGGTAAAAAAAAAACAACAAACAAACAAACAAACAAAAATACCCTGGGTTAAAAGGTTTGAACATTTTAATGGTTTTGAACCTGAAGTAACAGTAGGCCTTGTAATTGGAGCTGGCCCCTTCCTTGTTACTAATCTAGCACGGTGTGGAATATCAGTGTAAAAATAATGTCCAGCCAAGAAAAAGGCATTGAAGCTAGAGTTCATAAAATGAAGATTAATATGGTTTTGTAAGTCTCTGTACACATGATCAGTCTGTGGTTAACTTGTGATGCTTTATACTACAGTAAGGTAGATGACAAAATGCTACTTTGTTCACACAGTCTATAAGATCCCTTAAATCACATAATGGTGCGTTCACACCAAACGCGTTCCGCACGTCAAAAACTCATCTGAAGCTTCAAGTTTGATGCGTGTGCACACCAAAAGCATTTTTGGTTTTGGTTTTGACAGACCTTGGACCCGTCCAAGGTCTGATGTGTCAAGCCCGTCAGACAGGCTTGACACGTCAAATGCTCAAAACGCTCCAAATGTTTCAAATCTCTCCACGCTAGAGGCTCGAAATGCACCGTAACAGCCCTCGACGTGCCTCCACATAGACTTTGATGTAAACCAGACGCGCCTGATGCTCAAAACGCATTCGGTGTGAACGCACCATAACACCATCTCCAGTTAGAGTGTCCGTTAATTTCCCGGCAACATGTTGTCTGTTCACAAAAATTTACTTCAAACTAATGCTAAAATATGTCATATGAGCTGAAGCTAATTATTATCGCTAAGTTGCAGGACGATGGTTTGGAGAAATCTGCAGACATTAATGTTGTACTCATAAATGATACATAAAAATACTGTAGTAGTAAAGTATTTTCTTACAGGATGAACTTGAGCCTCACAAACACCAGCTGCAGTCTCCTGGTGACATGAACTGTTTTCTCTCAGGTTTTTGTTTCTCCTTGATGTGAATCAAAGATTCAATAATTTCATAATTTTTGGACAAAAAGTTTTCAACAGAGAAGTTTTTTCCTGGCAGACCAGATGGTCTTAGCAGCAGAAGTTCTCACACATTTTTCCGTTGCAAATTAGCGACTACGCTACAATATTTATTTACTTACGTTCCATTTTTGACCATTTCAGCATTCTTTGTTTCTTTACATTTACCCTTCAGTCCATTATGACAACGTTTTTTTATAACAAATTTCAGCAGTTTATGTTGTAACAAACTGGCGACTGAATGGTGGAAAACAGAACAAGCAAGACATGCTTTATGAAGCAAATAAAGCAGATTTTGTCTATCATTATTACCCCACAATGTTCATTCTTTATTCTTTGGAAAAACGTTGAAATGTTTGGCTTCTTACATGCGAGCCGTTTCGTTTCAGGCAGGTTGTGTTTATCAGATCCATCAGCTGCAGCTGCTCTTGTCTCAAACAGAGGGAGAAAAGCTCTGCCACAGAGACTGAAATCACAAATCTTATCTCTGTTCGGCTCCAAAATATTAGCTATTCAGGTCATTTACAGTTGTCCCTAAGAGGGTTTATCTCTAAAACGCCTTTTTGGTTCACAAACTCTTCTTTTGTGAAGAGAGCAGTGCCTTCGAAGTAAAACCTGGTTAGAAAATGATGGAGGCTTAGCGAGTTGAAGCCAGAGGCTTTCTGGTAATCACTGCTGATTTCACCAGTGGAGATGATCACGCAGCACAGCTGACTCACTTTGAGGATCTGTTGACAGAGGTCTGTTTGTACATGCACAGAACACCATGACTATCACAACCATCCATGCTGTAAATGTGTGGGCATTAAAACAAAAGCCGTCGAGGGGGGAAGAGGAGCAAAAGCCGCGCCGGTCAGCAGAGGCGGGCAGTTATTTCTCCTGGGTGTGTGTGTGTGTGTGTGTGTGTGTGTGTGTTATTACTGAAACTTTCACGTTGCGCTCAGCTCTCTGTGGTTTATGTTAATTTTTTGAAAAGGTCGTTCCATTCGGGCTTCCGCATCACAATTTGCTTGACAAACAACATCCACCTACGTTGGAGCAAAGCGGTCATTAAGGCGAGAAGCGCCGCATTACCGTTGCTCACATGTGGTGGGGCATTTTGTTATTGATCCCTGGATGAACATAAATAAATAAAACACCCATAGAGCAGAATGTAGGTGGAGATATTCTCATGCTGATATGTGTTCAGTGCTTCTTAATTATGTCTTGTGATGCCTTAGAAAAGGCACGAAGCAACGTTTCCTTATGTGCATCTAAAGTGCTAGTTAAAATAAAAGTTGTGCTCCATATGTGGGGTAGTTTACATTTTTCTTCCTCCTCTGTTATTAATTTTAATGAAACCTTGATTTAAAAAAAGATTTTAAAAAAAGAAGAAAACCCATCGCTAACTGGATCCTGCAAAGGTGAAGCTAACAAATATCTGACTGATGTATATCTAGGTTTCTGTCCAAGAGTTGGACATCTTTCAAAGCAAACACTTCTGTGGCATGAATGAAAAGTCAAATTAATACCCAAATGAACTATAAAAAACTCTAGAATAAACTAATTTTTAATTGCAGTAGCATATTCCCACAATGGGAAAATATAAAAATGTAACCTTTAATTGGAGTACATTGGAGTGGGGGAAAGAAAAATCCCACATTTCAAATTACTGCTAATACAACCCCTTTGGCAAATATAACAACGCTTATTATTTTCCTATCCCATTTAATAAGGTCGGAGCATACAAGGAGAGGGATCTCTCAGCATTCCTCACACACAGATCAGACTAATCTCTCCTCAGTACCTCGCTCTAACTATGTTCTGTAGGCTTTAGGTCTTGAGATTAAGATGCCATGGAAAAAGGTTAAGTGCGTGAACTATTTCTGTAACGATTTGGATAGATATTTTCAATCACTATCATCATCTTTCAAAAAGTTGGTATGTAGATAACTTAGAAATAGTTGTTGCGGAGATAAGATTACATTTCTTACTGCAGTTCTCCAGCAGGAGGCTTTGGGGATTGCCCACTTTCCCATTCTGTTCTCTGTGAGTGATTGCAACAAATCAAATGATTTTCCAAACTGTTTCTCCATGGGAAATAGTTATTTGATCACATTTCTGAAGCTCTCTGGAGAGCATATCTAACCACTAAAATCACATTACATTTTTTCTTTCTATCAAAGATGGAATACCGCAGTGTCATGTTAAATGAAATTAGTGCTGGGAGACGTGTAGTCAAATGAACCAGAGATGAAAAGCTCTACGGCTTTAAATCGGCATAAAACATAACTGGTAATTTTTGTTACATCTTTTTACCAGACCTTTGGTGTCGGCTATGAAATGATGGCTTACAGGTTTGACGGACTCATTTTCTTCTTCTTGGACACATGTGGACAAACATGTTCGGACCCGCATGTCAATGACCAGAAACCCCACAGTGGTCACTGAAGTGACTTGAAACTGATAAAAGTATTAAACATTTACTGAAAGCTAAGCCATGAAAATCAGATGTTGCTTTTGAATTGTGGTTGAACAGAATCATTAAAGAAAAAAAAAAAAACAACCTCATGTGGCCTGGACAGCAACGATGGTAACAGTAGCTTGGTATTTTGTTGCTCAAACTATTGAGTCAGTCACTGTAACTACAATGCCACTTCTTTACCTGTCCACAGGTGTTTTGGCTCATTCCTCGCAGGCAAACTGCTCCAGTTGTTCCAGATGACGTGTTTCAGCTCCTTCCATACGATTTAGATCAGGGCACGTAGAAGACCAACACAGAATATTCCAATGTTTTGCTCTTTTTCATAGCCCACACAGAGTCACTACACCCTGTGCCTAATCCAGTAAAACAGCTTCAGACAATAACCGAGCCTCCTCCATGTTTCACTATTGGAAGCATGGTAGTGGTCTCGTCTATATGCTTCATTGTTGGTATCTGAACATAGAGGTGATGTCCCTTGCCAAGAAACTCCAGTTTCGTCACATCTGTCCAAAGGACATTGTCCCAAAAACTTTGGCTTATCAGTTCTTATTGTGGCAAATTCCAGTCTGCCTTTTTGCGACTTGCGTCCTTACTTAGTCATCTCCCATGAAGTCCACTTTGACTCAGTCAATGACGGATAGTGCCATCTAACATTGATGTACCTTTTTGACCTTGGAGATAACCTTTGACTTCTTTGGAGGTTATTCTGGACTCTTTGGTTTCCAGTCCTATTATCTTTGGCTTCAATTTTCCACCTTAGGGCACACCCAGAAAGCTTGGTTGCAGTCAGATGGATCTTAAACGTCTGAATGAACCACAGGAGCATCAAGCTGTTTGGTGATGGTCTTATAACCTTTACCTTTAATTGTCTTTTTAACCTCCTGGATCAACTCTCCCCTTCACTTCCTGTGGTCCATGTCCAATCTGGAACACATTAAATTCTCAAATAGCAGAGGGACTACTACCTGTCACCCCCAAACCAACTCAACTTAGGGACATGAATACCCATAACAAGGCAGCACAATCTGCCTGAGAATGATGTAGCATTGAGCATTCAGCGTTACATTCAGGTGGAGGTGTTCAATCAACACTGCCCCTCTACCACAGACCACATAATGCAGTGAAATGTGAAATCACGCTGTCTTTCCTAATACAAACACAGATTGTTTGAGGAGAAGGCATTTAAGCTCATAGATGTTGTAGGTTGTGACATTTTTATAGGAGACCAAAGATTATGTTCTTGTACTGGCATGCCGTTTTAAATGGACAGCATTACAAGTCACCATAATGATCGCTCCCCTGAAGTGTTACTAACACGCTCGTAAAATCATCAGGAGAGGTTTTATTGCTTCATGGCAGCCATGGAAAAATCTTTACTCTGTCTGGTAATCATTTTAGTTTGATGTGACTGTTTCACAGTCGATTACCTGTTTTTTTTTTTGTTTTTTGTTTTTTTAAAGTGCTCTTTGTGTCATTTTGGGGCCTTTAGCTGTCTTTAGCTAGGTGAGAGGTGAAATTTGACTTTTAGAGAATCGTGTAACTGATAGCTTTCAGATGCTGTTGCCATCAGTTGAAGTTGATGCATTAGCTCACAGCTAATGCATTTCAAGTCATGTCACAAAAGGCCTTAAGTCACCGTTTCTCCATGAAAGGCAGAGTATGCAGTGAAGGAGCTATTAAACATCCATAGAGGTTAAAATGTTAAGTATACTTTGTGTTGCCTGGGAGACAAAGAAACAGGAACAAAACTAACCGTCCTTCACCTTAAATAGAATAGAAATATCCTTTATTGTCCTTCAACTGGGAAATTTCTGTGCAACAGCAGCAAAGTGACAGGCAATAACAGCAAATACTCACACAAAAGAATGTGCACATTTTGTACATTGTTTAATTGGCTAATTAGACAATGTACGAAATGTTCATGTCCACATTAAATGACAGACTATNTGTGTGTGTGTGTTATTACTGAAACTTTCACGTTGCGCTCAGCTCTCTGTGGTTTATGTTAATTTTTTGAAAAGGTCGTTCCATTCGGGCTTCCGCATCACAATTTGCTTGACAAACAACATCCACCTACGTTGGAGCAAAGCGGTCATTAAGGCGAGAAGCGCCGCATTACCGTTGCTCACATGTGGTGGGGCATTTTGTTATTGATCCCTGGATGAACATAAATAAATAAAACACCCATAGAGCAGAATGTAGGTGGAGATATTCTCATGCTGATATGTGTTCAGTGCTTCTTAATTATGTCTTGTGATGCCTTAGAAAAGGCACGAAGCAACGTTTCCTTATGTGCATCTAAAGTGCTAGTTAAAATAAAAGTTGTGCTCCATATGTGGGGTAGTTTACATTTTTCTTCCTCCTCTGTTATTAATTTTAATGAAACCTTGATTTAAAAAAAGATTTTAAAAAAAGAAGAAAACCCATCGCTAACTGGATCCTGCAAAGGTGAAGCTAACAAATATCTGACTGATGTATATCTAGGTTTCTGTCCAAGAGTTGGACATCTTTCAAAGCAAACACTTCTGTGGCATGAATAAAAAGTCAAATTAATACCCAAATGAACTATAAAAAACTCTAGAATAAACTAATTTTTAATTGCAGTAGCATATTCCCACAATGGGAAAATATAAAAATGTAACCTTTAATTGGAGTACATTGGAGTGGGGGAAAGAAAAATCCCACATTTCAAATCACTGCTAATACAACCCCTTTGGCAAATATAACAACGCTTATTATTTTCCTATCCCATTTAATAAGGTCGGAGCATACAAGGAGAGGGATCTCTCAGCATTCCTCACACACAGATCAGACTAATCTCTCCTCAGTACCTCGCTCTAACTATGTTCTGTAGGCTTTAGGTCTTGAGATTAAGATGCCATGGAAAAAGGTTAAGTGCGTGAACTATTTCTGTAACGATTTGGATAGATATTTTCAGTCACTATCATCATCTTTCAAAAAGTTGGTATGTAGATAACTTAGAAATAGTTGTTGCGGAGATAAGATTACATTTCTTACTGCAGTTCTCCAGCAGGAGGCTTTGGGGATTGCCCACTTTCCCATTCTGTTCTCTGTGAGTGATTGCAACAAATCAAATGATTTTCCAAACTGTTTCTCCATGGGAAATGGTTATTTGATCACATTTCTGAAGCTCTCTGGAGAGCATATCTAACCACCAAAATCACATTACATTTTTTCTTTCTATCAAAGATGGAATACCGCAGTGTCATGTTAAATGAAATTAGTGCTGGGAGACGTGTAGTCAAATGAACCAGAGATGAAAAGCTCTACGGCTTTAAATCGGCATAAAACATAACTGGTAATTTTTGTTACATCTTTTTACCAGACCTTTGGTGTCGGCTATGAAATGATGGCTTACAGGTTTGACGGACTCATTTTCTTCTTCTTGGACACATGTGGACAAACATGTTCGGACCCCCATGTCAATGACCAGAAACCCCACAGTGGTCACTGAAGTGACTTGAAACTGATAAAAGTATTAAACATTTACTGAAAGCTAAGCCATGAAAATCAGATGTTGCTTTTGAATTGTGGTTGAACAGAATCATTAAAGAAAAAAAAAAAAACAACCTCATGTGGCCTGGACAGCAACGATGGTAACAGTAGCTTGGTATTTTGTTGCTCAAACTATTGAGTCAGTCACTGTAACCACAATGCCACTTCTTTACCTGTCCACAGGTGTTTTGGCTCATTCCTCGCAGGCAAACTGCTCCAGTTGTTCCAGATGACGTGTTTCAGCTCCTTCCATATGATTTAGATCAGGGCACGTAGAAGACCAACACAGAATATTCCAATGTTTTGCTCTTAGCCATTCTTGGGCGGGGGGGTTAGTTGTGTTTTGGGTCATTATCCTGTTGGAAGACCCGTTACCTGCGACTGAGGCCAAGCTTTCTTACACGTGGCAGCATATTTCTCTTAAGAATACAGCGATATTCTTGAGATTTTTTTCATAGCCCACACAGAGTCACTACACCCTGTGCCTAATGCAGTAAAACAGCTTCAGACAATAACCGAGCCTCCTCCATGTTTCACTATTGGAAGCATGGTAGTGGTCTCGTCTATATGCTTCATTGTTGGTGTCTGAACATAGAGGTGATGTCCCTTGCCAAGAAACTCCAGTTTCGTCACATCTGTCCAAAGGACATTGTCCCGAAAACTTTGGCTTGTCAGTTCTTATTGTGGCAAATTCCAGTCTGCCTTTTTGCGACTTGCTTCCTTACTTAGTCGTCTCCCATGAAGTCCACTTTGACTCAGTCAATGACAGATAGTGCCATCTAACATTGATGTACCTTTTTGACCTTGGAGATAACCTTTGACTTCTTTGGAGGTTATTCTGGACTCTTTGGTTTCCAGTCCTATTATCTTTGGCTTCAATTTTCCACCTTAGGGCACACCCAGAAAGCTTGGTTGCAGTCAGATGGATCTTAAACGTCTGAATGAACCACAGGAGCATCAAGCTGTTTGGTGATGGTCTTATAACCTTTACCTTTAATTGTCTTTTTAACCTCCTGGATCAACTCTCCCCTTCACTTCCTGTGGTCCATGTCCAATCTGGAACACATTAAATTCTCAAATAGCAGAGGGACTACTACCTGTCATCCCCAAACCAACTCAACTTAGGGACATGAATACCCATAACAAGGCAGCACAATCTGCCTGAGAATGATGTAGCATTGAGCATTCAGCGTTACATTCAGGTGGAGGTGTTCAATCAACACTGCCCCTCTACCACGGTCCACATAATGCAGTGAAATGTGAAATCACGCTGTCTTTCCTAATACAAACACAGATTGTTTGAGGAGAAGGCGTTTAAGCTCATAGATGTTGTAGGTTGTGACATTTTTATAGGAGACCAAAGATTATGTTCTCGTACTAGCATGCCGTTTTAAATGGACAGCATTACAAGTCACCATAATGATCGCTCCCCTGAAGTGTTACTAACACGCTCGTAAAATCATCAGGAGAGGTTTTATTGCTTCATGGCAGCCATGGAAAAATATTTACTCTGTCTGATAATCATTTTAGTTTGATGTGACTGTTTCACAGTCGATTACCTGTTTTTTTTTTTGTTTTTTGTTTTTTTAAAGTGCTCTTTGTGTCATTTTGGGGCCTTTAGCTGTCTTTAGCTAGGTGAGAGGTGAAATTTGACTTTTAGAGAATCGTGTAACTGATAGCTTTCAGATGCTGTTGCCATCAGTTGAAGTTGATGCATTAGCTCACAGCTAATGCATTTCAAGTCATGTCACAAAAGGCCTTAAGTCACCGTTTCTCCATGAAAGGCAGAGTATGCAGTGAAGGAGCTATTAAACATCCATAGAGAGTAAAATGTTAAGTATACTTTGTGTTGCCTGGGAGACAAAGAAACAGGAACAAAACTAACCGTCCTTCACCTTAAATAGAATAGAAATATCCTTTATTGTCCTTCAACTGGGAAATTTCTGTGCAACAGCAGCAAAGTGACAGGCAATAACAGCAAATACTCACACAAAAGAATGTGCACATTTTGTACATTGTTTAATTGGCTAATTAGACAATGTACGAAATGTTCATGTCCACATTAAATGACAGACTATATACAAGTAGTGATAATAAAAATATGTGCAACAGTAAAATTGCACAGTAAAATATGTGCAATTTACTACTCCCAATAAACTCAACAAAGTTGAGTTTATTGGGTGTAGTGGTGGTTATAAAGTATATCAGCTGCTAGGAGGAAGGATCCTTTATAACAGGGGTCCCCAAACTACGGCCCCCGGGCTGCCTCCACATTTGGTCCGGCCCCCTGAACAATACCAGAGAGCATTCAAGTTGTTTTTTTTTCATTTATTGTATTTTCCGGTTTATATGTGGATTTTTCTTCAACCACACTTCCTCTTTAGCAGGAAGTGTGTCCTGTAAACTGTAGGGCGCATTGCTGCCATCTTTTGGACTTTTAGGGAACTGCTTGACTTTTATGTTATTTAATCAGTACGGTTGTTTGCTAGCGGTAGAGCAGATGAGATGAACACACGCGTCTGTTATGAACGCCGCATTCCAGGTTGAATTTTTCGAAGCAATGCTAAGTAGCAGCTTATACTTCAAAACAAGCCTTTATGTTAACATATGATAAATTAATATGTTAAAGTTACTTTCCCTCAATGGAATATATACTAGTCAGTCCCAGTGACCGTTTCACTCATGGTTTTTGCCCATGGTCTTTCTGGGTAAAAATCAATCGAGAAACTCCCCCCGCCCCCTCAACAATCTCCGGCCCCCCACCAGAGAAGGGAAAAGTTATGTGGTTCTCACAGGAAAAAGTTTGGGGACCACTGCTTTATAATGTCCCTTTGTGGATTTAGTGCAAAGCCGCATTAGGTCATTTTTATAAATATATTTATTTTGCATATTTATTAAAAGTGTCACAATGTCCTGACAGTATAACATGAAATGGATAGTTCATAAAAAATAAAAAAAAAACACTACTCTCATTGGTCTGTAACAACTAATCAGAGCCAGGAGGAGGGTCTTACTGCTGTCAATCATAGTCATGTACACGCTGCTCAAGATTGGTGGTTTGCAACAGCGGTGCTAATGGTGGAGAAACAACGTTACAGGAAAACTTAATTAAATGACATTGGTGGTCATGCTAACTAGTCTTAGCATTCACGGCAAATAGCTGCATAGAGCAGCGAGAGTGTGAATAGCTTGTACACAAGCCTGATTGACAGGGCTAGGACTCTCCTCCTGGCTCTGATTGGTTGTTTCTGACCGAGAGTAGTGTTTTTCTGCAGATGGCAATAGGACAGCAAGGGGAGACTTAAGAACTTAATTTTTTCACAAATTATCTGTCTCATGTTATACTGTCAGGACATAAACAAATGTTTTCTACACATTTATTATTGATAAAATTTACTGTTGCTTTAACTGTGATGCAGTTTACAGATTTATGAGTCTGTGGAGGCATAACTCTGGTGTCGGGGGGAGTCATGAGGTGGTGAACTTTTGACTTTTGCTGTTTTGTCCTCTTTCAGCATCTGTTCTGTGAGACTGAAGGTTGAAATACAATGCGCAAAAAATGTAAATGGACAAAAATAGATTGTTTCCCCATGTAGAGAGAAGCTGTTTTTCTTGCTTATCCCACTACATTTTGAAAATATGATTTCTGTAAAGAACTCATCTGTGGTGGTAATAATTTTAATGCACATACAATGCCGTTTTGATTGAGTGGTTTGGATTCAAACGAAAACAGTAGGAGATGCAGCTCTACAATGATTTCATTACACAAAAGCAATCCAGACTTGCTCATGCAGAAACAGTTTGATGTTCAGAGATTGAAACTGTTTTATTTGCTCAATGGAAGTAGTTGTAATTGCAGCGATGCATTTTCCCTGGTCTGTGTTGCTAGGGACTCAAATCTTTTGAGAAAACCACAGCAGAGCAACACAGTGCTGCATGCAAACAGAACATGTTTCTCCTGAGGTTCACCAAGGTTTGTTTTGCTCGTGCATACATGGCACGGCAGGGTTGCAAAAGAATTACATTTGTCTGTGCTGATTTCCATTACTAACTACTGTTAGGCTGGCAACAGAAAATGTTCCACTGAAAGATAAAATGAAGGCTGCCGAGCAGATTTGAGGTCGGGTTTTAAAGTTTTTCTCTTGAAGTCTCAGCTCTTCCCAGAATTTAAAGATTTGTTTTCTCTTTTCGTTACATTTAGGATGTTAAAATGTTAAAAAATGTTGCAGACAAGAAGGGAGAAGGGGAGTGGCCTATAGCAAAAACCTGCTGTTTATTATTAAGAATGAGAACAGATGGGCTTTCACACCTCAGTCTCCAAAATTCTCCAATAATAGAAGCAGATTAATCCAAAATATGGATAACATCGACACCAACTCTGTATCAAATCATGCTAATATGTTTTATAAAGTATTTTGCAAATATCTGTAAACTGTTTTTAAATTTTTGTTCTTGCTTTGAGCAAAATAATTCAAAAGAAAAAACACATAAATCCCTACAGGTCAGAAGTTTGATGATATATTAAATGTAAATAAAATAAAAAGTTTATATAAAAACTATAAAAGTATCAGTATTGGTATTGGCAACACGGCCGTCTTTACTCTGGTACTCGTCGCTTTCTTTAAAATAAAAAAAAGAGTTGCTAGGAGAGTTTGAAATACTGATTGAATACAACAACAAACTTTCCATGTTGACAATACTGATTAAATAAGCTTCAACAACTTTGGGAAAATTCTGAGTACGCCTTAGGAAAAAAGAATAACATGGTTGTATATTGTGTAAGGATTCCACCGTCGGCTAACTATTAGCTGCTGACGATGCTAAAGTTAGCATTTGGGTTAGAGCTAAAAACAAAGGATATTTCACAGCTAGAGAAATCTGGCCTGTCTTTGAGAATCTGCAGTTCAAAACTATTTAAACCTGAGCTGAATAGTTCTAAGCTATAAAGACGTTCTCTAAAACAAACTTTTGAGATTAGCATAAAAAATCAGTTTAGCCAAACCTGGACTTGTCTCATGAGCTTGAAGCATCATTACACTCCTAGTCACATGTATTTACTTTCTCTTTGTTTTTTGCCGACAATAAGACATGTCTGAGGTTAAACTATGAAAAAGCTGCTTTTCACTGACTTAATATTTACCCAAAACCACAGGACGGATTATTATTCTGTTTGCCAAGAGACGGAGCTGCTGATGGTTTTTGACACACCTTTATGAAAGGGAGTTGATTTAAAAAAATATTCTGCATTATCTGGGAGTAAAGGGAAGTGAGTTTTCACAACAATGTCAAAGAAAATTGTGTTTTATTTCAAGGTCAACATCTACTGTAACGAGCTCCAGGGTTAAGGAAGTTTTAAAGGAACAAGGACATGTGAGTCAAATAAAAACATGAAAGTGTTGTACCCATTGATAGGAACTATTTCTAAATTCAGATCATGTCTGTATTTCACAACCTCAAGAATTTGAATAAAATTCCGACTCCATATCTGAACAATTATTTCCTCTTAATATTTTTTTTATTTTTTTATTTTTTTTATCGGGACATTGATATTTCATATTATCTCTGCTCTTTCTTTCGTCAGATCTTCTCTTTTTCAGGAATTTAAAAAAATGCCTTCAACACACACTGATCCACTGTGTTATCATTTGCTGTGAGTACCGGTGCTAGCTGATACCGGCTGACTTTGTGTCAGCATTTCCTAGAAAATTGGAGCCAAATTCACGCAGACAGTAAACAGAAATAATCCGAAATAAACAGTGAAATCAAACTCAATCCTCAGCAGCTCCCTCCTCATGCAGGGAGGTGAGAACAGAGGAATTGTGGCTACTAGTGATATTAAGGAGATGAGTGGCAACGTTTCGTGAAAGCTGAAGCAAGTATAAAGACCTCTGCCTCGTCCCATCACGCTGGGCATAACAACGATCACGGTACGCAGAGACAAAATCACCTGCAACTCTAAAAATCACTGTAGAAGATTCAGCCTAATGGAAAAATCTGACAGGCTCACGCAGTTGTTTTGGAGGAAGTCAGGCCTGCTTAAAGAATAAAATAGAAATACCTTTTTATTGTTCAACAGAGAGGAGAGTCAGGTGTAACACCAGGGGAAAAGCTCATATTTGCTGTGTATCACAGAAGATACGTTTTTGGTGTTCACAGATTCTCTAGATGTTTGGCCTCTGGATTCCGACAATGCTTCTTTGATTTTCTTTTTTTTTTTTTTGTAGCTTTTGCTGAAAAGGTTGTGGTGAGTCAAGCTAATAACATGATTTTGGATCCTAGCTAAAGCTGCAGTTTGTAACTTTAACAAAAAATATGCATTTTATGTATTTGCTAAAACTGTCACTATGTCATGACTGTATATAATGAGACAAATAATCTGTGAAAAAAAAATCAAGCTCCTCCCTACTGTGCTCCTACTGCCACCTGCAGAAATACACTGTTCCTAATCATAAACAACCAATCAAAGCCAGGAGGAGGGCCTTACTACTGTCAGTGATGCTCATGTACATGCCGCTCATTGTGGTAATGGTGAAGAAACAGCTTACAGTTACAGAAAAAAAAAAATGTGTATCCGCTGTCATCAGGGGCTATGCTATCTAGCCTTAGCATTCACAACAGACGCTGGTGTGGCGAAGCAGCTCTAGCCTTGCAGAGAGCAAGGGGGAAGGTGTGAGAAGCATGTACATGAGGGTGATTGACAGCACTATGATACTCCTTCTGACTCTGGTTGTTTCTGACTGACCGGAGTATTTCTGCAGTAGAAGTACTTAAAGGAAGCAGAGGAGCTCGAATTGGTTTTTGCACATCTGTCTTGTATTATGCTGTTATGACATAGCAACAGCTTCAACAAATGTGTAAAAAACATGTTTTTATTAATAAAAGTTACAACTTGCTGCTTTAAATAAGCCACAATGCACATTTGACCAACCTTATAAAAGTATTGGTATCTAAAGTTTACTTGTGTTTAGTAGGAGAGCACATTAGAAAGCTAGAGTCAACCTGCCTGAAAGATGATTCAAATCATCGGAAAAGTTTCTACTGACAACTTATTTTGATGTGATTATAAACAAGGTAAATCTTTAACTGCAGCAGCTGCAGCCCACTCTCCGAAGCCCCCCCTCCACACACACGCACGCACACTTTTAATCACCTCTTATCATTTCTTCTGACCAGTCTAGTCAGACGGTGGGTCTGTCTTTCGCTCAGAAATCCAGCAGCCATTAAAGTCTCTCATGAGGAAAGCCTTAAAGTCACAGCTGGGGTGTCAGTCAGCTGTGATAGCTGAGCTGTGACAAGCACAATCTTTTGATCTCCATCTATCTCCAGTTCGCTAAAGCAAATCTGGGTTTATTGCCTCCCTCCTGCTGTTCTGTCGAGCCGTTATTCCCTTTTATATGCCTCTTCGGCTTCCCCAACCGTTCTTCCCCCGGTCTCTGCGTCTTCACGCTCCTATATTTCCCTCCATTCATTACGCCACGAGCCAGAGGCGTCTCTGAACCTGTCTCATCCCGGGAGAGGTGACCTTCAGTGATGAAAAGCCCAGCCACTGAGTGGTATTTCTAAGGCACCACTGCCTCTTATTTCCCTGTGTGGTATTCCTCCTCGTCTCTGTGTGCGGATGCTCTGTGAAGAAGTTCAGCTCCAGCAATGCAGCAGAGTTAACGGGGCAGTATTATGTAAAATCGACTTTTTTTCAGCTTTACAACATTTTCTAATGTTAATCCCTCATCAAAAACATACCTGGAGTGTTGCCGGAAGATTTTATTCTAAGTGATAACATAACACAGATTAGAAGGGAAATAAAACATAGAATGATTGAAAGCTTTAAACAAATTTGAATATTTCAAATCTGATTGAAACCTTTGTTATGGTGATTGACTTAGTTTTTAATCTTTGTTTTGTTGTTGTTTCTTCTCTTGCTTGTTTTTATTAGTTGATTCTATGTATTCCGTTAATATTTGTTATTTGTAACAAATACATAAGGGTTCGCACATGTAAGCTGAGTAGCTTCAGCCTCCACCTTTTCCATCTACGCAACATTATGAATTATTTTTATTTGACTTTGTTTTGAATTTCTTTGATTTCACTTTGAACACTGATTGACTAACAACTATTATTATTATTATTATTATTATTATTATTATTATTATTATTATTATTATATATGTGTCTGTGTGTTTTAGGTTGAATAAACTAAAACACACAGAATAAACTGTGTTTGTGTGTTTTAGATTGAATATGTTTTGATGACTTTTTGCACATTATCGTTCCTCTGTTTGGGTCTTAACTGCTTCTAGAAACAATCCCTGTGCTAAAAATNCCTGCAGAAATACACTGTTCCTAATCATAAACAACCAATCAAAGCCAGGAGGAGGGCCTTACTACTGTCAGTGATGCTCATGTACATGCCGCTCATTGTGGTAATGGTGAAGAAACAGCTTACAGTTACAGAAAAAAAAAAATGTGTATCCGCTGTCATCAGGGGCTATGCTATCTAGCCTTAGCATTCACAACAGACGCTGGTGTGGCGAAGCAGCTCTAGCCTTGCAGAGAGCAAGGGGGAAGGTGTGAGAAGCATGTACATGAGAGTGATTGACAGCACTATGATACTCCTTCTGACTCTGGTTGTTTCTGACTGACCGGAGTATTTCTGCAGTAGAAGTACTTAAAGGAAGCAGAGGAGCTCGAATTGGTTTTTGCACATCTGTCTTGTATTATGCCGTCATGACATAGAAACAGCTTCAACAAATGTGTAAAAAAACATGTTTTTATTAATAAAAGTTACAACTTGCTGCTTTAAATAAGCCACAATGCACATTTGACCAACCTTATAAAAGTATTGGTATCTAAAGTTTACTTGTGTTTAGTAGGAGAGCACATTAGAAAGCTAGAGTCAACCTGCCTGAAAGATGATTCAAATCATCGGAAAAGTTTCTACTGACAACTTATTTTGATGTGATTATAAACAAGGTAAATCTTTAACTGCAGCAGCTGCAGCCCACTCTCCGAAGCCCCCCCTCCACACACACGCACGCACACTTTTAATCACCTCTTATCATTTCTTCTGACCAGTCTAGTCAGACGGTGGGTCTGTCTTTCGCTCAGAAATCCAGCAGCCATTAAAGTCTCTCATGAGGAAAGCCTTAAAGTCACAGCTGGGGTGTCAGTCAGCTGTGATAGCTGAGCTGTGACAAGCACAATCTTTTGATCTCCATCTATCTCCAGTTCGCTAAAGCAAATCTGGGTTTATTGCCTCCCTCCTGCTGTTCTGTCGAGCCGTTATTCCCTTTTATATGCCTCTTCGGCTTCCCCGACCGTTCTTCCCCTGGTCTCTGCGTCTTCACGCTCCTATATTTCCCTCCATTCATTACGCCACGAGCCAGAGGCGTCTCTGAACCTGTCTCATCCCGGGAGAGGTGACCTTCAGTGATGAAAAGCCCAGCCACTGAGTGGTATTTCTAAGGCACCACTGCCTCTTATTTCCCTGTGTGGTATTCCTCCTCGTCTCTGTGTGCGGATGCTCTGTGAAGAAGTTCAGCTCCAGCAATGCAGCAGAGTTAACGGGGCAGTATTATGTAAAATCGACTTTTTTTCAGCTTTACAACATTTTCTAATGTTAATCCCTCATCAAAAACATACCTGGAGTGTTGCCGGAAGATTTTATTCTAAGTGATAACATAACACAGATTAGAAGGGAAATAAAACATAGAATGATTGAAAGCTTTAAACAAATTTGAATATTTCAAATCTGATTGAAACCTTTGTTATGGTGATTGACTTAGTTTTTAATCTTTGTGTTGTTGTTGTTTCTTCTCTTGCTTGTTTTTATTAGTTGATTCTATGTATTCCGTTAATATTTGTTATTTGTAACAAATACATAAGGGTTCGCACATGTAAGCTGAGTAGCTTCAGCCTCCACCTTTTCCATCTATGCAACATTATGAATTATTTTTATTTGACTTTGTTTTGAATTTCTTTGATTTCACTTTGAACACTGATTGACTAACAACTATTATTATTATTATTATTATTATTATTATTATTATTATTATTATTATTATATATGTGTCTGTGTGTTTTAGGTTGAATAAACTAAAACACACAGAATAAACTGTGTTTGTGTGTTTTAGATTGAATATGTTTTGATGACTTTTTGCACATTATCGTTCCTCTGTTTGGGTCTTAACTGCTTCTAGAAACAATCCCTGTGCTAAAAATGAAACAACTGTCAGTTTCAAGGCAGTAAGTTCATATATTTATTTATTTTTTCATTTCTGCACCCAGTCGTGTGATGAAACACTGTACCTCGTTTTTTAACCTGTACCGTTACGAGTAGGACATCAACTGTGACGGTTGGTCAAAACTGACCAGATTTACACAAAAATGTCAAAATTTGCACAGAAACATAAAATGTGACCATAAATAACATATGTAGACAGTTCATCAGCGAAAGAAAAGTACATTTTTTGGGTTAGTTACACTTCAACAACATAATTCCATTGTTAGCTTGGTGCAGCCTTCACATACAGAGTTTGACAAGAATTGAAATGTAAAGTTATGACTAATCAGGAAATACACAGTATTAAAGCTTTTTGTATTGATAGATTAGCAAAATAAAAGTATTGAGAGAAGAGGAATTTAAACAGGCCGCTCAGTCAAGACATATAAATCAAAGATCACTTCCTGCTTCATGTCAAGAAATGTGCAATTTGAAAGCGGATTAAAGTTTTCATCTGAGGTAGACGAGCGTATTTGAACTCGACCTCCTCTGTTTGTGTTCCCAAACGCTGCTTCTCTGCTCACTCCCGACTTCCTTCTTCATGCAAAATAATGCGCTCTCTCCTAAAATAGCGCCATTACATAACTAATCCTTTAGGAAAACGAGCCACTCTGCGATAAATAAAAGCGATTGATTCTAACTTGGCTAGCTGCTCCATGCCAACTGCCAAACTGGCAAAAACATTTGCCGTGGCGACGTCACAGAACGCTGACAGTTCGGTACAGATGACTAATCAATAAAGCTCTGCCAAACAAGCTGACATTGATTATTTTTAGAAGGGGAATGCAGCACACGAGAACACATAACTCGGATGAATGCGTGAATGATTTTTCATTTTCCACGGCTCTCCACAGTCCTCTTCTCAGCGTGCGCCCCGCAGCTCGTTTCAGAGATGCACACATAGAGATAGAAAGGGGGGGAAGAAAAATAAATAAAATTAAAGCATGAGACTCATCTGCATTCCGCCCTTGCTCCCCCCCTTAAAGTCAAGTCATTTTTCACTCGCAGTTCTTCCGCAGGCAGCCTCGCACTTGTTTTAATTCCTGTTAAATGAATGTTTTGTGCTTCTCCTGAAAACACAGCTGCTGAAGTGGCTTGAAAGAAGGAAAGAAAAATTTTCCTCACTAATTTGACAATCAGCAGCAGGGGTAGGGAGTGGGGGGGAGTGGGGGAGATAAAGGTTCATGATCATGATTAGAAGTGACATCTCTTAAAGACAGTACTGAACACATCATCATCTAGTCTGGTATTTTTCATCTGCACCTTTGTCAACAGATACTCTTTTGTGAAATGGTTTGCATGTGCATTAAAAAGCGCATTGGAGCATCGCCGCTTTGCAGAATATGTAGCAAGAAATGGCTTGTGATGGCACACTGAGGACAGATAATCACAACCCAGCAACACTGCTGCTGCTGCCTGGAGGACCTCAGGGGAGAAGAGCAGAAAGGAGGTGGTGAGGAGAAGAAGAAGAAAAAAGAAAAACACTTGCGTAATGTCATGGCTTCAAAGCTAATCTTTTGCTTACGGGAACCATTTGCTTTGATTATTCTGGGTAACGATCTCCAAAGAGTGTAAGGTTTGATTTTAATTGCTGCTTTTTTTTTCTTTTTCTTTTTTTTTTAACTTAAATTTACTTACTCACTTCTTTGGTCAATATACAGTTTTTACTTTTCGTGTTCACTTGATGTTTTGAAATCACCATAAAAATCTTAATATCAGACCAAAATAATTGGCTTTAATACAGAAAGCAGTTTTTAAATTATAATTTTATTTAATAAGCAAAAAAAAAAAGAAAAAAAAAACCTGTCCAAACCAACCTGGCACTATATGAAACGGTAATTGCTCCCTTTTGGTAAATCAATCATTACCTTTGATTAACCTCATGTTTTGGCTTCCTTACGCTACAGTCATGCAGTTTTTGTTGGTCATCTTTTATACTTCTAATTAACTGTGACCGCAACAAGACTTCTGTGTTAAAGCTTTACGACCTCAAAGCAACTTGAATTCACAGAAGAAGAATGTAGATGCCACACAGCAGCTCATTATTACTGGATGTAATAACTGATCCATTCATGGATCAATGTTAAGGTTTATTCAGCAGTCGGAGTAACGTCTTCTGCTGGTGCAGGATTACATCTCATGTGACCAGCATCACTTATGGAAGTGGTATAAAACTTTTTTTTTTTGCCATGAAAAGATCAGAATTGGGATGTTAGGAAAAAGTTAGATATGAGTGGCAAATGTGTAAAAAAAAAAAAAAAAAAGCGGATTTTGGGTGTGTGAATGTAGCCTAAGTTACATTATCAGTAACCACAACTCTTTCAGATCACTTTACATTTTCAAAACAATATATTATATACAGAGGGAAAAAAACATCATAAAGGGATGCGGTGCATGTCAGGGTGGTCATAGAGAGTCGACCAAATAAACCAACAATTCTAATCTTTCCAAAAGGAATAAAAAGTCCTGGGAGTCATTTTGTGACCGTCTACTTGGCCACACTTGGGTTGCAAGGATTCGGAGGACACCAAAAAACTCAATACTTTCTACCAAAGATATAAACAAAAAAACTAGTCAAAACTGGAACAAAACTTTGATTGAGATGTTGTGGTGTAACCTTAAATGGTTAATTTATGCTCCAAATCCTTCCAATACTAAAAGCAGCTGAAATAAATGCAATTCTACAAAGAAAAGTTTCCTCCAAAGTCACATTAAAAACTCACTCCATGTATCAAACACTTGAAAACAATTGTTATCCTCCAAACATTATAAAAATCTATATAAGGCTGTATAATTTTCTACCAGTCTACAGAACCCAGGTGTATATGAATGTGACACATTGTGAGTGATTCTATGTTGACTTCGTCCGTCTTGGTCGTGAGCAGCTACCATGGTGACAGTCAGTGCGGCAACAACTTAACGACGACTTACATGCTGCTTTGCTATTCATTCCCCCTCCTTGGAGACAAATGTGGTTTTTCTGCTGGATTGTTCAAATAAATTCCTTCTTCACGGTTCACACTTTAAAAATTCACTCTGCTAGTCGTTTAAATCAGTTTTTAAAGAGAACAAGTTACAAAACTGCGGCCATTTTCCCCTCTCTCCCTTGCTATACTTTTAATGTTGACATCTTGTCAAGCTGTAATATTTTTTTAATCCGTTTGATAAATTTTACATCCAGTTCCCGATGAATAATTCAGAATCCTTCGGGGAGTGTTTGTCAATAGTTTGTAGTGGGATCGCAGCAGTTTAAGTTTCGCGGACGTCTGCGCTTCAGGCAGACGGGTTTAAATAAAACATGGGTTGAAGCCGTCCCATCCGTGGAAGCCTTGCCTCTTATTTGCTGAATACATGATGTCCTGCATCTGCAGTTTGTTGCAGTGCATCAGGAAGCAGACAACAGCCTGTTAGGGTTATGGCATAAATGCGTGTGAGTGTTGCCAGAGTCACTTCATGTGAGCGTGGGCCTGGGGTTGTGATTACGTTCCGTGGGTTTGCCGTACAGCTGAGCCGGTGTCGTCCCCTGGGGTCTTTTTTTTACCGGAGGGCAACATGATGGAACCTGATGGCGGCGGCGGCGAACAGATGGCGCGAGTGTGTTAGCATGCCTACGAGAAGTCAGGGGTCAGAAGAGGCTGTTTATCCAGTCAGGAGACAACATCCTCCCCCCCAAATGATCACCCTAACCTGTTAGCACCAAACAAAATACAGCGTGGAGGTAGCACGACCCTTTCAATTATCACATAATTTCCATGCAAGCGTCTTACAGTGAAGGGAAAATCACAATTATTTGCTGCTTCAAGGTAAAAGCCGAGTGGGTTGAGCATTTAGAAATGCCATATTGTCCACATTAAAATAAATATGCAGCTTTCATGAGGATATGTGTACAAATATACACCAGCAAGTCACCTTATTATACTCTATTTTATCTTTAGAATTTTTACTTTATTAGTGCTCTTCTTAACACAATGTTTGAACCGTTCCTGGGAGATTTAATTCCATATCGACATGACAGCATCACTGAATTTCAGTAGATTTCTTGGCTGTCCATGATCAGTCTCCTGTTCCTTTACTCCACTAGTTTGAGATTTTGTGAGCATGAGGAACATTACACTGCTAAATACTAAGATTTAGCATTTAGCAAAAATACTAAATCTTAACAAGTATTTTTGGTCTGGTTTCTAGTGTAAATATTTGGTAACACTTTATTTGAAGGGGGTTGAATAAGACTGTCATGACACTGTCATAAATATGACATAACACCTGTCATGAACATCAATAAGTCTTCATGAATAGTTATGACTGTTGTCATAAAGCGCCATTCTGTAAATAATGACACTTTTAATACAAAGTTGACATTCAAAATGTCTTCATTATGACAGCTTGACATTATTCTAGACAAAATGTCTTCGTTATGACAACTTGTCATTAACCTCGCCAAAAATGTCTTCGTTAGGACAACTTGTCATTAACCAAGAAATCATGATCTAACATAAATTTGTCATAATAGTAGTCATAATGATTTAATTATTACACTAGCAAAGGCTTTAACAAAACAATGATTAATATTTCCACTCCCTGAAATAAAGCAAAACAAGTAGGACAAGCAATAAAGATTTCACTAAGCTTTATTACACGGTCAAATGGAACAAGTAGCACCAGTTATGAATATGTCATTAAGTGTCATTACAATGTCA
>NW_006800147.1:0-41148 GCF_000485575.1 Poecilia formosa
AAGTGAGAAAGAGTGTGAATACTTTTGCAAAGTACAGTTTGAAGTCTGTAGTTCAGGATATTAAATATATTAACTGTTTACTGTTCTGTTTAAATTTCTAAAAGTGTGAAGATTTGGAAGCAGAATATTTTTCTTTTCCTTCGGCTAAACATTTCTACGTTAAGCTGCGAGGCGGATTCAGAGTGTAAGAGCGCAGCTACTGTATGAAGACATATTTTATGGATTCCTCTTTAAGTTTTCAAGGCGCAATCAGCTGTTAAATAAAGAAAATGCAGAGTAAATATTCCGCGGTAATTTGGCGCCCCCTCTAGAGGCGCCCCTGTGCGTCGCCTTTTGCGCCGCTGTTACCGTCATCCCCCCCCAACAATCTTCTTCATTCAGTCATGGGAAGTTTCTCTCTAGTCGTGCAGGTTCCCCTTGCGCTGCTTCTCTTTTCATCTTCCTCATTCTGCGTGTTAAAAGGGTCAGATACGAATCTAGATAAAACGATTGTCTTCCCTACAGAAACTCCCCAAACCGACCAGTTTTCCCAGTAACTGCCCTCTGATGACACAATTACCATCAGAGGCGAAGGGGCTGCACTCATAAACAGTCTGCAGCTGATTAGATTTCTCCCGTAAATCACTTAATCTCATTTGTCCCAATAGCTGTTGTCTCCTTTCCATCTGTCTGCTTTCGCGGATCCCTTATTAGATTATTGTTTATCAACAGAAACATTTTCATTACAGCCAGACTCATGTTAAGCGTCTTTTAAAAGCACCACTTTTACGTCAAATTGTTTTAATTTAGTGTCTGCTTTCTCTCAAACACCCAGTCAAGCTCACATGTTTGAGTGCGGCCCAAACCGGAAGTTTTGTGTTCTTCCAAAGTAAAAGGCTCAACATGATGCAAATTTCATTTTGGTCACAAATATATAGTTTGTAGAGTGACAAACTGTATATATTTGGAACAGTATATATATTTAGGTTTTGGTAATAATTGCATTTCAAGATAAAAAAAAAGATGTACTACCAACTTTTTCCAACGTTTGTAGTTTTACTAAATCTGATTGCATCAATAGTAATAGCTTTCGAAAATGTTATTATTTTTATTTTATTTTTTACCGTTTTTACTTCACTTATGTTATTCAACACTCATTTTTCACTTGCATGTCCTTAGATTCTCCAAACTGTAAAAATAAAACTGTTTGAACTTGATGGATACTCAAATTATTACGTTGGAATAATTGGAATAAATTTGTTCTAAGTTGTAAGAAAATTGATATTATGAAGATAATTTTCTAGACATTAATTTTAAGATATTTCTGTCCATTTAAAAATGTATGCAGGTATCATAAATCAAAATAACTAAAATAAAAAACAGAATAAAAAAATGCAATGTCTGATAATTCTAGAAAAAAATATTATGAATTTTTTTTATTATTATCATGTTTCTGTCACGCACAGTAAACTATTAGCAATCTTTCACCCAGACTTTTTGACAGTTGAGTATACTACTACTACTAATAATAATAATAATTATTATTATTATAAAATAGTTAAACCTGGAAAAAAAGACAAAATAAAAACACTTTGCAACAAATTGTTGTACGGAGGGCAGATCCTGCCATAATCAGCAGGAACACAATAATTACATGTTGTGTAATATAAAAGGGCAAATACTTCTTTTGCCCTTTTTCCTTTAACTTTTACAAAGAGTAAAAGGGGAAAAGAAAACATTATAGGAAAAATAAAAAAGAAATCTGTAAATAATTGAACAAAGGAGAAAATATAAAGTGAGAAAATACAAAGAGGAAATGTTAGAGGAGAAAATAAACAAATAAAAAAGTGGCAGTAAAATAAAATAAAAAAAACAGAATGAGGAAAAATTATAAATAAAAACATGATAGTAAATACAAAATGTGTTAAATAAATGCAAAATATAAAAAAACTGAGAACAAATAAACAAGGAAGCTAAGAAAATAAGATTGGAAATAAAATAATATTTCTAATGTTATAATGTATAATTAATCATGTTGAAAATAAAAAATAGTGTTGATTCATATGTAACCAAATTAGTTGGAAAAAGTTATTTATTTATTTTTTGGAAGTGATTTCTGGCACTTCATCAAACCTTTTATTTATCTCTATATGTATTACCAATTTTGACAGAATCCATCCTCCATAAATTTGTACGCAACTTCAAAATAAAACTATATTCGTGCTGAAGACTCGCGGTTCGGGTTTGTCGTTGCTTCATTTTATAGAGATCCATAACCGGAAGTGTCGTTTCCAGCTTGACAGCGCTGAAAGGCTGCCAAACAGAGGCTGACTGATGCTGCCCGCTGCGGTCTCCCTCAATGAGCCGAGGCCGAGCTGAACTTTCACATCTCCTCCTCCGCCGTCTGGGTCCATAGAACCGAACCCGAAAAAACGCTTCTTTTTTTTCCTCAGATGCTCCACAGCCATTTTAAATTGAGCATCCCTCTGTGGGAGATCTGAAATAATAATAATATTACTAATAAAAAAAAATTAAATAAAATCCCTCCGGGTCTGCGGGAGGAGCGGGTCTGAACTGAGGAGATGCCTGACGGGTGGCTCGGTTCTTCTGGGCATCCCGAGCATCGATTAGCGGAGAAATGCTGAAGTTTAGCGGCAGCTCGGTGGTCGCGGCGCTGCTCATCGCGGTGGTTTTCGGCGCTTTCTTCTTCTGCGAGTATCTCATCTACTTCCCGACCATCCTCAAGTGCGCCTGGCCGAAGCTGAGCCGTGCCCGGGGCGGAGAGGGCACCGACGGGCGGCCGGCGGACGCAGCGGTCCGCGCCATGGTGCTTTCGGACACCCACCTCCTCGGAGCGGTGGGGGGACACTGGTTCGACAAGCTCAGGAGGTAATCTCTCCATTTTACCCATCCATTTTAAACACCAGTAAGGTGAGGTGAGGTGAGGCAATAAAAGGAAAAGCCAAAAAATGACAGCGGGGTTGTTTCCAAACGCAGGGAATGGCAGATGGAGCGGGCTTTCCAGACCGCGCTGTGGCTGCTCAAGCCCGAAATAGTCTTTATTCTCGGGGATATCTTCGACGAAGGCAAGTGGAGCTCCCAGAAGGTAACAGAGCTCCATGTTTTCCCTCCTAATGCAGCTGCACTGCTTTTGGATTATCCTAACCATGCTTGGAAATAATAATAATAGAGGAAATAAACTGTGCATGATGTGGATTTAGAGGGTTCTGATCAGATTCTGGTTCTGTTTGGGCCCACAGACCGCAGGGTCTGATGTAAACATCTGCAGCCTCCATCCATCTCTCCACACAATGCTCCATTTATTTCACTGATGCACTGATTTTGGCAGGTCAGCGATTACCGATCTTTAAAAATCCTGACCTGCCGATTCTGATTTTGGCCTTTACCAAATTTGTCTGAAATGTTACAAGATATAGCAAGAAAGTCCCTGAATTGGCAACACCGAGGTGCCTATTGTTAACTGCAAACGAGCAGAAATGACCCGGTGGGCCGGCCTGTCAGCCAAATCTCTCTCACAGGAGAGCAGAAAAGGACAGTGGATGATTTTTAGACCTTTGCTGAGGTGGATCAGGTCCGAAAATTGAGGAAATTGGTGCCGATTGGCCGATAAATTGTCTGGCTCATAAATCGGAGCACCCCAAATTTATTTCACTCACGCTGTAAAAATCATAGAATCTGAGAATATGATGAAATATAACCATTAAGTTTGAGCAGTTTGCCAAACACAAATAGAAAAATGTACAACAATCGCTCCTATTGTCATTTCTAGACCCGGCTGCAGCTCTACTTCCTCAGTGTTTGTTGAATCCTAAAGAAATGTTCCGACTTTCTGACGATTGTTTAGATTAAATTAGGGCCCGGTCTGTCAGTCAAACCTTTCTCACCAGAGAGCAAATGGTTGATTCTTAGACCTTTGCCAAGCTATTTAGGATCGGCTTCACATATAAAAATCGGCCGATCACCAATCTCCCAAAATTAAGGAAATCGGCACCGTTAAATCAGCTGGCCGATAAATCAGTGCACCTAATAACAAATGAAATATTAATCAACATTATGATGTGCAACGACGGCACTTGACAAAATGTAATGTCTGAACTGTGTTTCTATGACTTTGTATTATTATTATGCTGTTTGAAATGTCTTGCTGCTGAAATGTGCTCTACACATAAACACATAAACTGATTGACTTGAAATAAAACATTTTTTCAGGGTTATAAATATCCTTTCGCTGCTAAACCTCCTCACGTGTTAATAGTTTCAGCTCTAATAGAAAAGCAGCATCTGAGGGCCAATTAGAGCCTCATCACAGAAAACTTTAAACCCCTGAAGTAATTAATGGCCTCTGGCGGGGCGCCGCGGCTCGGAGCAGCCACCTCGGCCTTCCCTGGAGATCCCATTAGGACTCCTGAACTGCTCAGGTGAATTTCTGAAACCTTCTCTCTCCGTTTCTCTCTGCAGCACTGGGAGGACGACGTGCGCCGCTTCCACAGGATGTTTCGACACTCCTCGGACACAGAACTGGTCGTACTGGTCGGCAATCACGACATCGGGTTCCATTATGAGTAAGCACGCAACGCCTCTCCGCTTTGGCTCCTTTTGTGTAAAAATAAAACAACGGTTGACCTTTCAGAGGCGGGACGCTGCTGAAAATCCTGATGAATTAAACACTGAGATTAGAGCTCACACTCCCTGAGCATACTGATTTTATTTTTACTGCCGTCACTGTTAAACACAAAATCTTACCAAATATTTCCTGTCTGGTTTTAATGCAAATATTTTTTGTGAACACATTTGAGACAACATTTGCTTTGAATAAATAAACTGAATTAAATATCTTAGTACACTTGAAATATGACAAAGCTAACTTACAAGAAACAGGAGGTTGTTCTAAGCCAGTAATTCCTGAAGACTGATAAAAGGTTCTAGTTCCACTGGCAGATCATTTCACTTCTAATATGGGAAAAAATGTTTTATAATAAGTGAAATAATCTGCCAGTGGAACTAGAACTTTGTATCAATATTCAGGAATAACCAGCCTAAAACAAGCTCATATTTCTTGCTTGCTGAAAAGTTACAATAAAGTTAGTTTTGTCGTATTTCCAGTGTACTAATATATTTCCACTATAAACTAGACCAAAATAGTTGGATACATTCTGTGTTTTTGCAGTGCTGCTTCCAGAAATAGCTACCAGGAGTATCAGCGAAATCTTCTCTGCTGCAGAGCCGGAAAAACAAAAGGAGACGAGTTTGTCCACATTACATAAATGTTTCAGAAACGTTTGAGGTGTGAACCAATCGGAACGAGTTTAGTTAGATAATGCCAGAGTTATGTGTAGTAAATGCTGTCAGGAATGAGAACACACTGCAAAAACACAAAATGTAACTTAGTATTTTTGTCTAGTTTCTAGTGCAAATATCTTAGTACACTTAAAAAGAGACAAAACTATATTATAAGTAACATTTCAGCAAGATAAATTAGCTTTTTAAAGAAATAATTCTAAAAAAATCATTCTGGGAGATTATTTAACTTATTTTCCCATGTTACAAGTGAAAATTTAGCAATATTAAGAAATTATTGACTTAAAACAAGCTCCTATATTTATTGAAAAATTATTTGTAAGTTAGTTTTGTATTATTTCAAGTGTATTAAGATATTTGCACAAGAAACTAGAACATTAAATACTTGTGTTAGATTTTGTGTTTTTGCAGTGCACACAGTCTGAACTGTTTGGAAAACACAAAAGGCTTTATTGACTAAGGTTTCCTTACCATCAGCCCTCTGCACACCACCCTGCTGCACAAAGGTGAACCAAACACAGACTACTGCACCACTGCAAACCTGCAGAGTCTCGTTTTAGGAAGACACCTGGTTGTTTTTTTCAAAGTAACACAGGGCCTAGAAAAATATATAAATGTTGAGTATTATCACATGCTGTCCAGATCCATATTTTATTGGGATTTTGTGTGGTGGATAAACAGGCAGTAATGCATAATTGTGATGCGGAAGGAAAATGAGACATGATTTTCAAAATATCAAGTGTTTACATTCAGCCTGATCTTAGTCAATACTTTGTAAAAATGACTTTTTGCTTCAGTTACAAATCAAAGTCCTTTGGGAAATGCACCAGTTCTGCACCTCTACAGACTAACTTTCTTTAAAGAATTTCACTCTTTACATTTAAAAGCAAGTTTTTCATAATATAACTCAATGTGATATATATATACATATATATATAAAATGTAAAATAAATTAATGTTCTGAAATGTTTGTAGTCTGGCAGCAAACTAAAGAAGAAAGTATTTATTTTTTATTCCTGTGGAAACTTTTAAACAGCAGCAGCGCCGCAGCTCTTAGTGGTTCTAGTTCATTTTTGATGTTCGAGACTTGCGCTACGTTTCAGAGATGTTGCATTCATTGTTTTTGCAGAAGGAAAGTGACACACGGTGCAGAAAATAATCTCGCAGTTAAATTTTTGATGCATGTGCTTCAGAGATGTGGGATTATGTCGACATGCGGCTGCTCTTACGGGCTTTGATTCAATCCGTGCAGCAGGGAGTGGAACTGGCACAGCCCTTATGTAACAGTGCATGACAGGCATGACGTGCCGGGCTGAGCAGCAGCTTTTTAACCCTCACTGTTTGCGTTGTTGTGTTGTGTTTCCCCTGCAGGATGGACTGGTTCAAGCTGCAGCGCTTTGAGAAGGTCTTCAACGCCTCCTCCACCAGGATTGTTACCAAAAAGGGAGTCAAGTGAGTGACAGGAAGTAGAAAAGCATAAAATGCTGCAGCCATCAGTTAGGCTTCTTCACAAGAAAAAAATACACAATATTATTTAGTTTCTAGTAAAAGTCACTCTACACCTATTGTAAAAGTTCTCAGACTTTTCCTCCCTATTTTAAGAGATGGATTTTTTAATAAAGGGGGGTTCTGTTGAGATGCTATGAGCGGTTAGTAGCTTACCCAGTTTTATTTCTCTCTAAATACATTTAAGTATTTTTTACAGGGGACTTTTTCTGTATTAAAATACAATACATTTAGCCCTGACTGATACATTGTGATAAACGATAATATTGTTGTTTTAAGACCATTTTCAAGTAAAAATGTAATAATAATGGTAATGGCATAATGATGGAAGAACAGATTCTTAAAGATCAATAAACTTTAAATTCTAAAGAACCATGAGCACATTAGCAACTGGAAGACATTTTAAGTATCCGAAATAAATAAACAACAACAGAAATAACAAATGGAAAGAATCATAGTCTCTGTAAATACAAAAAAACAGGCTGGTTGAGGCCAAAGCACCAGATTGAAGATTTTTGTCGTCCAACTTTTGGTGGAAAGTGAAAAACAATAAATCATGCAAATGGAAATCACTGTTTAAATTTGTCATGCAATTAATTAATTGGTTTATTACTCATTACAACAGTGCCAGTTTAGATTGACTAACACAATAATTTTGATTAATTAATAACAAAGATTCTAACACGTTACAAATTTTAAGTCATTTAATCAATCTGGCTTTTATTTTATTATTTTTTACACAAAAGTCCTGAGCTGGAACCTTTGTGTTTCTTATTGTGTTTCTGGTTCGCCTGTAAACCTGACGCACAAGTGACATCTATAAGCA
The DNA here is from genome assembly GCF_000485575.1 of Poecilia formosa. Lineage (NCBI taxonomy): Eukaryota > Metazoa > Chordata > Actinopteri > Cyprinodontiformes > Poeciliidae > Poecilia > Poecilia formosa. The sequence continues at coordinate 7,631 of NW_006800147.1, forward strand.
AGAGCAATGACCGACAAAGCCATTTCTCTTGGCCCACCAGAGGTTAAAGTTCCCTTCATAAAACAATCTAATGCTTGAAAAGTCTGTTGTTGTGCTCAAATTGTGCTAAAAGGAGTTAGCCAATCACTGAAGCTACTCAAGCCTAAAATAGCATCTCATTGCTAAACATGTTGCAGTAGCACCAATGTCTCCAGTGCTAATGTCAGCATCCAGATGTCTAAGTATTTTTTCATAGAAGTTGCATGAATGATCAGATTTTCTGAAATACTTTGCACCAATCTAATGGTTCAATAACATAAATAACTGATTAAAATAAATAAATGTTGTTGAGCTCATATGTCTATTTATTCAATAATTTAGCATAAAAATCTTTTGCTTATTTTGTCAGCCATCACCATATTCAATAAATCTGAATTAATACAACATTTAATTTCCTTTTGGGATTGATAAAGTATTTTTGAATTGTGGTCGCAGGTGTAGTTTGGAGACGTTTTATCATCTGCCAGTTAATCTGTGCCAGCTTTCAGCAGCCATCCTGGGATCTTATCGGGAATTAGCGCTTTCCCAGGATTGATCCTGTCGAGTCTTGGCCGACTTTAGCGATAAAAGCTGAAAGGTCGGATGGTGGAGGAGAACCAAATCTCTCCCTATAGCTGCTGGATTTGATGCTTCGAATAAAGAGATGCTGAGCCGATCTGGAAGAGAAACTTCACTCTCCTCTGCCCTCTGTGGGGTTTTCCTCTGCCAGGCTCACCTGCTCTCCGCTGTGTTTTTGCTGCGTCGGTGCGTTTTGCAATCCTGATCCCCGTTAAAAGTGCAGACGCTGCCATGTTGTCCAAGCGCTGCCCTGCAGGCTGCATCACCTCTGTGGTCGTCAAAGGCTTATAGCAGCGCTTATGCTACCTACAGTTAACTTTTTTAGATTTGTTTGAATAAATTAGGAAGGTGTATTGATTCAAACTTAACTTTATGTTGAAAGGTTTCTCAGGTTTGTGTTGTAAAGCTTCTTCACCAGACAGATGGAGCTGCTGCTGCTGCTGCAGCTGCAACTGGAATCAATGATTTCTCAACAATGTGTGAAAGGCAGCGTGTAAATGAACGCGTCAGGGAGAAAATGGGTCATTTATTCTGACAGGATTGTTACTGTTCACCATTCTGGAAAATATAGAGTCTGGAAAACGATGGAAGTTCATGGAGAGATTTCCAGGTTTGGATTAGAAAAAATAGATTATTAGAAAAATAGTGGTGATTAAAGACTCTAATCCTTCACATACATGTTGATCCATCCATCCATCCATCCATCCATCCAGTTTGAACAGAACTAAGAACTGAGTTAAAGTATGTGTGATAATTTACCATAATGAGTCTAAACTTTACTTAAAATCTGCAGTACCTTAAAAGAAAAACAACTGAAAAACATTTCCCCATGAGGTTAGAAATCCGCACCTGCAGGTAAATTAGCAATAAAAATCTGTGCATGCTCCCCTCCTGTTTGCAGCTTCCTGCTGGTGAACAGCGTGGCGCTGCATGGCGACGGCTGCCCCATCTGCCAGTCGGTGGAAAAGGACCTGATCAAACTCTCCAGAGACCTCAACTGCTCGCTTCAGGTGGGAGCAGGTTTCTGCCAGCTCTCTGCACCAGAGTTGGGTAGTAACTAGTTACATTTACTCAATTACATTTACTTGAGTAATTTTTTTGGGGAAAAAACCCCCAAAAACTTTTAGGAGTATTTATAGTACCGGTGTACTTTTTAATTTCACTTGAGTAACTTTATTATGAAGTATTTCTACTCTTACTTGAGTAAAATTTATGGGTTTTCTACCCACTGAATGAAAAACAAAAATGTTTTAATCAAATGTTCTCCAGACATATTTTGTTAAAACATAACCAAATATTAAACAAACATGTAGTTTTTGTTAAAGTTAAAAAAAATGTAAAGAGAAATAATACCCTTGTTTTGATACTTTATATGGACATAATCAGGCACGTGCAGAAGGGGGGTCTGGAAGGGGCTTGAGCACCTGCCCCTTTTGGTCAATTTTTTATTTTTTTTTTGTACTATTTTCTAAGCCCTCTTCTGACACATAATACATGTACTAAAATAATTTGCTTTTTGTTGGTTTTTTTATTTTTTATACAACATAATAAGCCCCCCGGTCATCTTGTTACCTTTGACCTTTTGCCTGTGACGCATGACGCAGTTGCCTCTCACGCAGTGAGATAAGGCGGCTAACTGGAGCTGAATATGGCAATACTTTCCTATAACAAAATAAACCTGCAGAAAGAAATCACTAATAAAATATCTTACATATGCATAGTTGTATGCTTTAGAGATTTTCCTTAGCTTTGATTGTATATCTCACAATTTTGTAATTTATCATTGTTTATTAAACTCTGAAAGCTGTGTGGCATTTCTAATATTCTGTCCTAGAATGCAGTTAGATGTGCCCTTTTTTTTGAGCACCTGTCCCTTTAGTGGTCTCTACACGACATAATGAATTAATCAACTTACAATTAACCATTGATTGAAAATGTTCCAAGAGTAAAGCCTAGTTAACAGGCAGAGTTTTTTTGTCCCTGTTACGAATTAGGACACCCGGATTATTGGGATGACTTACAAAATAATCCTAACCGATAATCCTGTCGTTTGTGGTGTTAAGAGTGTTCTGGTCCTCTCGAAAGGACTTCCATCTAAAATCGGTGACATTCACAAACATTATTGGATTGTCTTGGTCCGATGTCGCACTAAACTGGAACTACGAACTAGAACGCAACCTGTTGAATGTGACAGGTAGCCAATCAGAGCGCGGTGACGTAAGCACGTAGGGGAAGCCAAAACAAGAACATGGCGTAACCGAAAGTCCTGTGGATATCGAAGATGGAGGACCGACTCGTTGATATGTGGCAACAACGGGAATGTTTGTTGAACATTTCGTGTAAGGCATATCACAACCAAAATGAAAAGGAGAAGAGTCTGAAGGAAACTGCTACCACCCGGTAACTTTTCAGCTACCAATCATAAGTTAGTTTTAACAATAACGTTTATTCACTGCAAATATTTCATAACATCAAAGCAGCAACAACTTAAAATCATAATCAACCGGTGAAGCTAAATGAAACGACAGAACAAAAAAAAAAACAACCTAAACACATTGCAACACAAGTTAAAAAAATTAAACTCACCTCCTTATCATAGCGCAGCAGTACTTTAACACTTTTTCTTTCTGTGACGTCTTTAATCGCTTAAGAGAACTCCACTATCACCACTGTCTCTAAATCGTCTGCCATGTTTGTTTACTCTTAATTCCCGTACGATATCGCGGGGTTCTTCTTCTTCTTTGATATCGCGGGGTTTTACGGGATTTCCTATCTTAAATCTTAATATTCTTGAGTGAATGCAGTTCACAGAATGCGACCAAAACTAAGATATTTTTTTATAACATGTGTGGTATCTCAAGTTTTGAAAATCGGCCAACAATTTTTAAAACCTGCCGTGTGACATAAGCCCTTCGTTTAGAGTTGTATTTGACCTCCATCCAGCTTAGGGCGCCACTGGTCACCCTTCAGCGAAACCGTTGATACAGAAACAAAGATGGCGGCCAGAAGAGAACGGGAAAGAGAAACGGTTAAACCAAAAGTCCGGTGTGGGATATGAAATGCACTTTATGCGGTTCTAGTTTGAAATATAAGCACTCGTTAGCTCCTTACGTTTCACCTTAAATAGATAGCGCTCATTCAGCGTAAACAATTAAACATTATTAATGGGACTTCATGGCGCGAAGTTTTAATATTTCTTCAAGAGCAACCATAGATGGTACATCTATGAACATCTGTTTATTGGGAATTAAGTGTTTTACATATTTTATTCTTAACATTTTTCATTTTTCTGCCCAGCAACATAGTCAATCAGAGGTAAAAACAGTCCCTGTGTGTTTACTCCTGTGCAGAAGTCGCAGTCTGACGGTGAAGAGACAGAGAACTGTGAGGGCTCCCAGTCCTATCCTCCCACCGCCCCCATCATGCTGCAGGTAAACCGGGATAAAATCTGAAGCCGCTCCGCTCAGTCCAACATTTTAAAATCTATTTTATGTGGCCAACAAAGATTATAAGAGTTGGATAAATCTACCCTTTATGGAGGAGTGTAAGGCTGCAACTAACGATTATTAATAATTAATAATTATTATTAATCAGATTTTAAAAAATGCCTGCAGATTTTTCTGTGAATTATCCCATTGTATTCAATATTAGAAATACACAAGATTCAAATAAATCAATTTCTTTTTTTAAAATAAGAAAATGATCTTTTTCATGCTTTAAATGCAACAGCATTCCTTTCATGTACGCTTGAGTATTTGTAGCAAAGGAAGTTTAAAAAAAACCCACTTTTAATAATGTGAAAAGTTCACCTAATATTACTACAGTACATGACTAATCTGGTGATAATATTTTTAATAAATTGATTAATAACTGTAGAGCTAAAGGTGATTGATGGTAGATTTATTACAGGGTTTGAACCAGGTGAATGTAAAGCTTGAGGAGTTCGTGGTAGAACAGATTTATGGACAAAGAAAGATGTTTTCGTACAGCTCTGGTTTAATTACTGCTCTGAATATGTTTTACCTTTTTTAAATCTGTACACTCCAGTTATTGACTAATCGATTACTAAATTAGTTGAGGATTATATCAATAATCTTATTAATCACGATTAATACGATTAATCATTTCAGCCCTAGAAGGGTAGTTGTAATGTGACAAAATGTGTGTGTGTGTGTGTGTATGTGTGTGTGTGTATATATATATATATATATATATATATATATATATATATATATAAATTGTTGTACTTTTAGCTTGATGCAGCCAGCGGCAGCACCAGACTTTTCTGCCTCAGTTTTGTAGCTTCAGGTTTAGACTTTCCCATCTTTTATCTGACATTTAACACACAGATGCTCTGACATCTGCTTCTCCTGCAGCACTACCCGCTGTACAGAGTGAGCGACGCCAGCTGCACGGGGCAGGACGCCGCGCCGCCTGAGGAGCGCCACCTGCTGTTCAGAGAGAAGTACGACGTGTTGTCAAAGGAGGCCTCCCAGCGGGTGAGTCTTCTGCAGTATTAGCGTTGAGGTGATGAAAGCGGTGATGTAAGGAAGCAGCTCCTAAGGTGAATTTGGGTCGTTTCTTCTTTTCCCTCTTCAGCTGCTGCAGTGGTTTAAGCCGCGGCTCATCCTGAGCGGACACACCCACAGCGGATGTGAGGTTCTCCATGACAACAAGTACCCAGAAATCAGCGTGCCGTCTTTCAGCTGGAGGAACAGGAATAACCCCAGCTTCATCCTGGTGAGTGGGAACACAGAGACGCTCTGCGCAGAGACAGATTATTTCATTTTTAGCTGTTTTTTCACCTTCAGGTTACCCCAAGTTTGTTACAGTAGTTTTTTTCACTGAACTTTTCAGTTTTGAAACCTGAAAGTGTGCTGGGATTTGTAAAAATCTACTCAATGAAGAGTGTAATGACAAAACAAATCCAGTATCATTTTACTCGTTTATGACTTGGTTTGTCCAGCTTCTTAACATGCGGTTCTATTTACTGTTCAGTTCAGTGAGTTTCATTGAGATTTTATACAAAGTCTTGTATTAAAAAACTGAAAAATCACAAAATCTGTACCAGGTATTTTTTCCCAGTTTCTAGTGCAAATAAATTAGTACACTTGGAAAAAACCCCCATAAAAGTAACAGTAACTTTTCACCAAGATATAGCAGCTGGTTTTAATTTAATAATTCCTTAATATTGGCCTAAAAGGGGCAGCTTATTTAACTTATAATGTGTGAAAAATGTCTTTTTATAAGTGAAATAATCTGGCAGTGTTACTAGCAGTAGTACTTTTCTCTCCGATGTGGGAAAAGATGACAAATTTAGGTGAATTTAGTTTAAGTTTTCAACACTTTTATTTTAGTTATTTACTTAAAATAACCTCTGAAAAGTTACTTTTATGTTAGTTTTGTCTTATTTCAAGTATCCAAAGATATTTGCACCAGAAACTAGACCAAGTATACCTGGTAAGATTCTGTGTTTTTCCATTTAAAGTTAAAAATCTGAAAACGGGGCTTTTATTTCTATCCAGCCTCTTTGTTTTTGTTGAACCACCTGTTGCTGCTGCTGTTCCTACGAGAAAAGTCCTTTTTCCAAAACAACTCCAGCTCAGTCGGATTGGATGGAGAGCATCTGTGGAAATCAGGTTTTTAAAGTTTTGACAGATTTCCAATTGAACTTTGACTGGGCCACTCTTAACTCCGGCTCACCGTATCTTTTTATGTGGCCCTCCAGACTCCAGACGGCAAGTTATATTAATCAGTCACTCAAGCTTTTCATGATTCTGCGATTGTGAAGATGCACACAAAATCAACAAATCCCAGAGTTATAGTTGGGAACTTTCCTTATTAACAAAACAGTTATAAAAAAATGCAAGTAGAAAAAATGAAGGGCATCAGAAAGAGGAAAACAATCTTAAATTATTTTAGTTTTATTCCTAATAAATAACTGAGTATATAGCAACATTTTCACATAACTGGTCAAAAATATTGGGTTTAAGTGACGCTAACTCCCACCTGCAGATGGCAGTATTTCTTATTTTTACACACTGTTGCCTCAGCCTTACTTGACATCAAGTTATAGTCTGTGATTGACATTTATCATCAGAAATAAGCACAAAATTCTTTGTAAATATTTCTAAATTAAATGCCACAAAATCAGATTTTCATTGTAAAAAAATCTCAAAAACTATCAAGCAACCTTGTGGGACTGATCAAAGTGAAAAGATGTTCAATATTTTTTTATTTTAAGAAGTACTTATTGAATGTTTATTCATATTTTAATGGTTGTTTGAAGGGTTTTATCGGTACATTCTGGCACAGCCGACCCTTTGAGGGCGTTGATGGCGTTCATGTGGCCCAGAGTGAGTCGGGTTTCCTCGCTGCTCTAAACCTGCGTTCTGCCTCTGGCTGTATGTTCAGGGTCGCCGCGCCGCTGGAAGGCCGACCTCCTGTCTCAGCTCTTTTCCAGACCCTTTCTCCCAGGAAGCGCCCCGTTTTTAGCTCCATCCATCCTCCCATCAACTCTGAACTGCTTCCCCTGTTCCTGCTGGAGAAAACCATCCCCACAGCATGATGCTGCCACCACCATGTCTCACGGTGTGAATGCTGTTTGTTCACTAATGTGGTCCATACACCTGTTCATCCATCCATCCATCCTTCCATTCATCCATCCATCCATCCATCCATCTATTAGGGCTGAAACGATTAATCGTCATGAATCAATTATTCAAATAATCGGTTAATCGTTAACTGAAAAATACCAGTTTATTTTCTTATTTAAAAAGGAATTATTTCTTTATATGTGTGTCTTTATGCATTTCTAATATTGTACAAATGTGCCATTTTTAAAAAAAATCTGATTGATCGATTAATCATCAAACGATAGAATAATCAATTACTGTGAAATGCCTGATTGGTATTTGGGGTTAAAGGTCACCAAACATTTGCAGGTGGGTTCAACAGGTATCCATGAGGAATGACTTCACAGCCAAAACAAGAGAATAAATAATAATTTTGCTTTTTTTATTGTAAAATGCTGAATCATGTTTTAATATTCTAAAATAATTGAATTAGTTTAGTTTGTTTTGTGAACTTTTGTGATGTTTTCTTGTATAAAAATCATTTGATGTTTCTTTTTTAATCTGTTTGCATTTTTCTGTTTAATTTTCTAACCTTATTTTTCTTATTTATTCAAGAATTGATATCAGTTTTACTTCTTTTTCTCTCACAAAAAATGCTGCAGCTGCTAGCTTCCGGGCGCCCTCTAGTGGCGAACGTGGAGAACTTACAGGCGGCTAACATCTCTCTACCTCCCCAGGCGTCGGTGTCGCCCGGCGGTCACTCCTTGTCCAAATGTTTCCTCCCGGAGGAGAGCACGGTGATCGGGGTGTATTGCTCGGCCGGAGCCGGGCTGCTGCTGCTGCTGCTGGCGCACTGTCTGTGGATGAAGGGGCTGCTGCAGCTCAGCCTCTGCCTGCTGGGGAAGCACAAGTCTCTGTGAACTACGTTACCCAGAGTGCACCTCGCCTGGTAACATACCCGGGTGTCCGTCCGCACAGCCTCTGTTTGTTGAATCATGTGAAGGATACAAGTATATTTATATCTATATAAATGTGTAAATCAGTGCTGGCATTGATGATGATAATCGGTTTTAAAGTCGGACATTTGTCGGGCTGGACATGTAAATAAACGCTGCTGTGAGTTGGAGCTGCCAATCATGATTTATTTCATTTTAATTATTTTATTTTTAAAATCTGTTCTTGATGTCAGACCATCCGTCACCGCTGCTCGTTGTTTTTTATGATCTGTATGTATTTAATCAAGACTTTCTGTGCCAAATTGTTGACAAGTTTCTGATGAGATGTTCTTAATAAAGAGTTTTCTGGTGGAAAAAACGAAGCAGAGAACAAGAAAACTGTCTATCAGCAATTATCTTTGCAGAAGCTTTTTGGTTTATCTTCTAAAGATGTTATTGTTTATTTTTCCCCAACATTTATTTCGTAAAACCTGTAGTAATGCGATGATGCGTTCAAGTTACCTCGGAAGTCAGAACTTTCATTCTGTTAACCAGTGATGGGCACAGCTAGCTAAAAAGTTAGTAAAGCTAAATGTTGAAGCGTTACAACAACAGAGCCTATTTAGCAGAAGCTAATGCTAAGGTGCTAACTTCAAAGCATATATGCAATTGAAAAGCTACAACATTTAAGCACAGATTTAATGTTTAAATAATTTACATATCTGATGCCATTGTTTTTTTTTTCTATTTTTAATATTTTGTTCTCTTATTTCAATAAAGTTACTGGGGAAAAATAGATATGAGCGTGGAACTGTTGAGTAAACGGTCATCACCCACTTCAAAATAAAAGCATGAAAAATAAAGATCTTAACTTGAAGAATTGTTATACAATTGATAACCAAAACGTTAACACAGACGTCACACTTTATTAAACTGCACGTTTTCTAAACAGCTAAATAAATTAGTATTTTATAATTTAGGAAGCTAGCTACGCTAGCAATAGCGCATTAGCATAATTGTGCCCACCACTGCTGCTGCTGCCAACCAACTCAAGGCTAAAACTCTTAAAATAGTTAAAAACACAGTTGGTTGCAGTATTTCCTGATTTAAAAAACGCTTCCCCTAACAATCCCAAAGTTACCAAGCCTTTCTCTGCTCTTTCTGCTGCCTTAGAAACACTAAAAAGAGGAAAAAACAAAACGGACACAGCTGGACACCAGGGTGGAAATAAAGCAAAGTCCTCTAATGTGCCTCTTTATTTAAAGAAAATAAAAACGTCATTTAATCATCCTCCCAAGGCCCAAACAAGGCTTTTCGCACCTCCAGTCAGTTCACTCTCTTTCGGGGATAGACGTGTACGGTAGCAGAAGAAAAAAAGGCTGATGCTGTTTGTACAAGGAAAAGAGCTCGTCTTGTTGGGTGCTGCTCACACATTCATAGTGCCTGTGCCATTAAAGTATGGCTCCAAAGGACCAAAGAATTACTAATATTGCACGCTCTCATTTATTCATCTTCATCCTAAACATGCTTTCCTATGTGTGTATGTATACATATTTACCGTATACATACATAGGTATGTACACCTAGGCACACACATAATTAAACATGTATAATTGTACATATATATTTATATAGACCTATAAATTTACATGTACATACATTTATAAAATTTTACACGCACGACACGCACTCGGCCTCGCATACGCACACGATGTGTCTGTGAGTCTATGTTTCTTATGTACACATGCGCACAGGCACGCACATCAGCACAGATCTCACACGCTTCATCTCAAAAAACTAAAATAAAAACAAAAAGTAAGTTGGTTCCTATTAAAACAACACCAGGTTGCAATTTGGACACTTTCAATGGATTTTCCAATGTTTGTTTAAAGCTGTGAAATTCAAAAAATATATTTATATATATTTATATATAAGGAGAAAAAACAAAAGTAAAACTGAAACAACGAGAAAAAAAGAAAAAAAAAGGCATGGCGCTGCAACATCTGGTCTTCACTGCAGGTAAGTGGTTAATTTGCATAATGTATACAGGTTTTTAGGATTTTTATTTTTTTTGTCCGTATTTTTTTCTTTTTCTTTTTTCTCCCCCATTTTTTACTAAACAGCATTTCCTTTATTTTTATAAACCAGAAAAAACTAAACTCTACAGAGAAAGTCCCCTACCCGCAGTCTCTTCGCTGCCGATAGAGTTTTTGACATCAAGCTGTACAGCGCAGTCGAAAACATACTTACATCTGAGCTCATTTACAGGTACAGCCATAATCAAGGCACAAAGATCTACAAGTAGATTTGTTTTTCTTTCAATTAAGTTGTACAAAATAATATTACATTTTACAGTCTGTACAGGATAATTCGACCTTGCACAGTGTACAAGTTAACAAAAAAAAACAACAAATACATTTTTTCCCCTCCTGCCCTCCTCCCATTCAGTATCTCTAAGCTAAAAAGGGTGGAAAAAAAAACAAAACAATAAAACAAAACCAGAAAAAGGACGCCGGTTCGAGTCCGTGGAGGCAGCAGGGCTAAGGTGCAGAGAGCTCAGTCGTCATCGCGTTATTTCCTGCCCTCCTTTCCCCTCCTTTTTTATCTCATCTCTCGCTCCACAAGTCTCTCGGCAAGCCAACATCGTGACAGGGCGGGTAATAAATATTATGATGCTACATTGTGTGTATGTTTCCTCTGGAGAAATAAAATAAACAGCAAGAAAAAGAAGGACTTTTAAAGGAAATGGTTCCTCTCTCCGTCAAACGATGGAGGAGGCGGCGGCGGCGGCGAAGTTACGGTGGCGGTTCATTCCTGCCTCTACACTGAGGTCCTGTCGGTGTGTGTGTGTTTTTTCTTTCTTTTCTTTTTTTATTTCCACACTCTTTACCAAAGCAGGTCCCAAAAAAACAATAAAGAGGGCAAAAAAAAAATCTAAAATAATAAAATCAGGAGGTAGCCCGAGGCTTAGTGGAATGACAAAAATGAAGGCATTTAAAAAAAAAAAAGGAAAAAAAAAGAAGGAAGGATTCAAAGAAAAATATTCAAGAAGCAGCACGTGACAACTTTGTTCCCCGAACTTCCAATAACATCATCGGATTAAAGGGGATAAATCAAGAAAAAAAGTACAAAAAAGTTGAAAAGATGAAGAGGATTTGACACACTTCAGTAGTACTTCATATTCCTCGACAGGAGGGGGAATCTGAGGGTCTCTGGGGAGTAGAAAGGGTTCGTCAAGGATGCAGAGTGGCAGAGAGGAAACACAGAGGGGCCAACAGAGAGAGAGAGAGACACAGAGAGAGAGAGAGGGACGCGTCTCTGCCGTCCATCACAACAGTTCGTACTGCCGCAGGTGCATTCTCTGGATGATGTCCCGGCAGTCGTTGAACACCCGCCGGATGTTCTCCGTGTCCACGGCGCAGGTGAAGTGCGGGTAGCAGTAATGTCTGCCGTCGCCGCTCGCAGTGCTGATCCGCTGCGGGGGAGACGACAGGAAACCGTCAGGGTTTCAGAATAAAAGCCCTGATCGCAGGAAAGTGCTAGACCGCAAAAACAACTGAAGCAAGAAGTCGAGGAAATTATGGACAACCCTGACCGCCCTCTTCACGAGACAGAGCGTCTTCAGTCAGAGGCTCCTTCAGATTCACTGCAATACAGACTGCTACAGGAGATCTTTCCTGCCAACAGTCTACAGTAACTCTGAAGAATCTGAATTAATATGAGCTACAACATCATTTAATTTACCTTTGGGATGAATAAAGTATTTTTGAATTTGAATTTAATTTTGGGAAATATGGATTTTTTCCTCTCAAACCAATCCATTCCTTGTGTTTCTACACTGCAAAAAAAACAAAATTTTACCAACTGTTTTTGTCGGGTTTCTAATTAAATATCTTATTGCGCTTGAAATAAGACAAAATTAACAAGAAAGAAATAGGAGGAGCTTGTTTAAAGTCAATAATTCCTCAATAATCATGAAAAAGTACTGGTTCCACTGGAAGATTATTTAACTTTTAAAGTGGGGAAAATGTCTTGTTATATAAGTGAAATAATCTGAAAACTTGAAAAATGAGACTGAAGTGGCTATTTTTTATATAAAGTCTGAGAATATTCCTGTGATAAAACGGTCTAGTCAAAGTTTTCCTTCCAGTCTGAGGCACTGCTGCTTTGCAAAGAAAAATGGGTATAATCTCTAATCCCAAATTATTTAGTCTTATTTTGCATCACATAAAATCCCAAAGCAATATTTAATTATACAGTTGTAACAAAACCTGGGAAATATTTGCAAAGCACCGCTAATAGAACATTTCCCAGCAATTAACTGGTTAAAAACACACCTGGAGAGATTTATAATTTCTCTTTCATTTTAACCAACTTCTTCTCTGAAGATTCAATACCATTATGACCAAAACAAATGTAGAAATTCTGTTTTTAGATCCGCCGTTGTCTAAATATAGCGACAGTCACCACGAACGCGGTTAACATGAGTCAGGCAGTGACCAAACAAGCATTTTTAGACCAACGTTAGTCATCATTAAGATGCAGTCGTCTTATTTTAATATGAAACACGCTGAGGCATTGAACAAACCACAAAGGGACAAAATGGAAACCCTGCTTTGGCAGACGCCAAAAATAGAACCGCTCTTTCATAAAGAAATGCCCACTATTCCCACCAAGGTTCTTAGAAAACAACCCAGATAATGATGCTATCCGGGTCTCAGAGATTAGCCGGAGCCATGGAAACTCTGTCAACATCTACATTATTTAGAGAAAACCTATTTCTGTTGGGCTAACGCACCTGTGGGTCGTTACCCCGACAATCAGGCGGCTAAATTCAGGCGTCGTACTTACAAGGAACTCGTCTCGGATGAAGAATTTGGCTCGCGTCACTCTGGGGTCTTCGCCTGGTTCAGGAGTTGCTGAAAGGACAACAGAGTCTCCTTTTAAAAACACAACAGGAAACCAGTGTGGCTAAGTGCCTGTTAGCGTCGCGGCGGCGAGGCGAGGCGAGCCACTGACCTTCATTTGGTATGGTGTAGCGAGCGTATTCGGGGAAATAGTCCTCAATTCTGGACTTTCCGGCTAATACTTTCTCAGCCAGCATGTCCTGCTTGTTCAGGAATAAAATGACGGATATAGTGCGTAACCATCTGAAAAACAAACAGCAACAGCTTATTTTACTGTTGAACACCATCCAGGCCTAAGCAATCAATCAATCAATCAATCAACCAATTAAACAAGATCAATGATTCCCCCTAGCATGATTTGTTTTTCTCTCTTTCTACCAAAAACTGGATGATAAAAGTCTTCAGTTTTAGTTCCATTATAATTCAGAATTTATTGATATTATATCAGCTGAAAATGGTCACCAAATAATATCATTTATCGCGATAACTTCTGGGACGATTTATCGTCCGGATAATTTTGCTACCGTGGCAGATCTGGCAGCATGATGCTGTGGGATGCACTTCTTCAACAAGTTGGGTTGAAATAAACACAAACCATTATCTGAAGGCTGCAGCCAGAGCTACATGGGTTTGGATTAAAATGTAATATTTATGTATCAGAGTGGCCTAGTCAAAGTCCAGATCTAAACAGCAATCTGAAACTTTGATCCTCGCTGACGTCTTTCAATAATTTTGCATGTAACCTGGATTTTTGCTGACAGCAGCTCAAGTTATGTGATGATTATGACACTGGTACATTTTTTTTTACAAGCTTTATGTTTTCTTAAATCCTGCAGTAAAAATGTGTGAGCTCTTTCCACCACTGCTGTAGGTAGATTATCTATAACACCAACAATAAAACATTATTCAGCAAGTATGAGGGAGGACTCTGAATTTAAGCACAGATTCACAGACATGTGAAGGTTAAACTATTGAACGTACGGAAGGCTCATCCTGCCAAAATTACCAGTAGCTATAGAAATTAATAAATGGCTTGACAAAGTAGTTAATGTGGCAAATATTGCATAAAAACAAGGTGCAAACTTCCTTGATTTACAAAGTGTCATAAAGTAATACATATTCATAATTGTTAATAGTATTAATGTAACACTATTACTATTCTTTCATTTTCATTTTCCCCAGATCCTATATATATTGCATGATTCTTTTCATACTCTATTTATTGTGACATTTCATTTAATCATTTTCTCTGTTTTCCATATTTATTTTTTATTTACTGTAATTTTTGTTTAAACCATACACTGATTTATTTTCCTCTTTCCATATTCTTCCCTTCAGTTTTAAATTAATACTTTTTTTAAACATTTCTCATCATTGTGCCATTTTTATTATTTAAATGGAGGAAGAAAATCTAATATCAAAAACGAGAATCACCCCAAAAGATAAAAAATAAAATAAAATTTAAGAATGGCGGCACATTTTGGAGTTTGATTAGACTGATAATCAGTATTGGCCTTAACAGTCTGTATTAGTTGGTCTGTAACGCAGACAATGACTGAGTGGTGCTAAGGGCAGAGAAAGGAGCTGCTGTCTCCCAGTCGGGTCTCACCTGTTATTCCAAATACTGCGGAAAAGGTCCAGTGCTTCCCGTAGCCTGTTGGTGTTGTTGTCTTCCCTTATTACCATGTTGTAGCTGCTGCTGGCCACCACGAAGATGATAGCAGTGACGTCTGGAGGAACAGCACAGACTCAGAGTCAGGACACATTTAACCTCTGGTTTTACTGCTATTAGCAACATTTAACTGATGTTTAACTGATGTTTAACTGATGTTTAATTGATATTAAACAGCTGGAGGTCTCACCGTTAAAGCACTGGATCCATTTTCTCCTTTCATCTCTCTGACCGCCGACATCAAACATGCTGTGGTACGGAAACAAACAGCAGGTCAGAGCGAGACAGCAACGCGACAGATAGACAGACAGACAGAGAGAGAGACAGAGAGACAGACAGACAGACGTTCCGAAAATAGAAAAAAATTCTAAATGTTCGGTTCAGTAGGTCAATTAATGATTCAGTTCATTTCAGACATTCAGTTCAGATATTTAGTTCAGTTCAATTGTTCAGTTCAGGTCAGTTCAGTTCAGTCCAGTGATTCAGTTCAGTCCAGTGATTCAGTTCAGTTCAGTGATTCAGTTCAGTCCAGTCGTCCCCGGCTCTGTTTCCTTCTTGTTGTTTTGTTTTCTCTCTCCTTTGAGGCGGCGTTGATGTTGGAGGGAACAAACTTCTGACATTTCAGGCCCAGAATCACGAGGAAAAGGTAAATATAGTATTGACGCCCAGGAGGGCATTCCGATCCGCCATTATTCCTTTTCCCGTTTTGGTGATGCCAAAACGGGACCGGGTCAAAACGCTTCTAAAAGGAGAAAATTACTGGAAAACGCCTCTGGAGGCTCTGCTTTCGGAGCCGGCTGACGGAGTTCTGCAGAGCGGCTGCATAACAGACGACGTAAGAGTGGATGTGGACGTAACAGGAACAATGCGTCCTTTTAGCGGCCGCGAAATATTCGGCTTATAAAATTGACAAAAATAAGCTGGGAGCACAAAATTATGACGATTTCTAAATGTGCTTCTGGTGGCGTGTCATTTCAGCGTTTTCTGATCTCTGTCTAGTTTTAGAGCGGGTTGTACAAACTTTCCTTTTTAAGACTTTGTTTACTTCTTTATTTTTACTTGCTAAATAAACAAAGCAAAAATAATATTTTAATGACAGACAGATTTCTGTAGTTTTTTGTAGATTTGAAGAGAACTGCAGGTTTGCCTGATTAAAAACAACAACAACAAAAAAAAACATATCCTAAAGTTTTCATCTTTTTCTGGATTTTTGTGTATTTTTATTAACAGGAACGGTTTGTGGCGTTGCAATGTCTGCATCTTAGTAAAAGTCACTGGTTGTTTTTGGTCCCAATTACTAATTAATGAAATTAAATGTAAAACATACACGAATACTTTGTGCTGCACATTACATTTTAAGATTTTAAAATGTTTTTTGTTATCAGCATTAGTGAAACTTTCACCAACAGATTTTAACCACCTGAGGCAGGAAGCCAGTTTTTATACAATTCTTGTTTTGTTTTTTCAAGCCAAGGGCCACACAGAACTGTTCCGAGGGCCGCAAGTGGCCCGCGAGCCACACTTTGGTCCGACTTACTGAAAGTTGACTTTGTCTACTTGGAACCTCGTCTCGAAAATCCCTGAAGTTAACACTCGGCAGCGTAGAAGATCCTGCGCACAGAAATGAAGGACGATTTAAAAATAAAAATAAGAATAAAAACAAGAAGCTGCCTCTTTGGAGCAGATTAGCAGGACTGACCTGGTCTGTGGGCGTGTAGTCGCTCTGTCTTACTGAGTCAATTCTGTCCAAGAAACTGCAAAAAAAAAAGGAAAAAAGATAGATTTTTAAACTTTAGATTCACAGAAACAGTAAAATACAGGGTTTGTACACTTTATTCAACGGTAAAAGTCAAGCATTTTTAAGCATCTTCAAGGTAAGTTTTCAAAATGTTCCAGCACTTGAATGAACTAATGAACTACAAAAAGACAGTTACAATTCACTATTATATGTCATTTATTACTATTAATAATGTCTTGTGTTTGTATTCCACGTTCTACATCAGGGACAAAATGAACTAAAATATAACAAAATGTAATGTTTTGAAAGGTTTCTCTCAAGAACAAAACAATAATTTAACAAAAATTCCACAATTCAATAAAGTTTTGTAATCTATGAAATATAAAATGATCAATAAGTCACAGAGCCGTTAGGAATAATAAATATTCATTACATTGAAACAATCCACACAAATATTCCTGCTCAAATTTAATGATTAAACACAAAACAAAAATCTTCTTGCTAAGTTTTCTGGCATTTAGGAAATAGAAATAATTTTGGCAATAATATATGCAGTTGTGCATATTTCAAGCACTTACCAAACATTTAAAACACCTGTTCAAGGATTCCCAAGGATTTCAAGCACCTGAATGAACCCTGAGAACCGAACAGGAGGAAACAAACGGACCAGTCCGATCCGGAGGCAGCCGCCATGTCTGACTCCCTGCAGAGGCCCGGGGAGGCCGCTGCTGTTGCAGCTGCGCGCCACTAGAGGGCGGCCGCGCTCAGTCTGGGCTATTTTTGTCTGTCTCTAGCCAGAGTGATTGCATAAGGCGGTTATTGTGGAGGTTAGACAGCTTGCTGCTGCTGCTGCTGCACATGCTCCCTCTGTTGTGAAAGAGACGACGGCAGCAGCAGCAGCAGCAGCACAGCGGGCTCGGAACAACCGGAGCCGGGTCGGGCCTCTGGATGACCCGGATCACCCAGAAATGACTTCCAACAGGGGACTCCATTACGCTCGCAAAAGTATTCACACCCTACATATCGTTTTCACATATCTTTCTTGATAAAACCTCCTGATTGTCAAGTGTTGCGCTGGGTTTTTAAACTAGAGGTAAAAAGCAGCCATCAGGGCCGGTCCAAACCTGAGCTGATCTTTATTCAGGGCCCCCATACCAACATATCAACACCAGATTCTTTGTCATTCCTTAGCTAACTATTATTAGCATCACTTGTAATTAGCTTGCATCGTAGCAGTGATAATTTAACTATTTTAAAGAAACATCAACTGATTAACAATAATTTTGATGTCTTGTATTTTTTCAAAAGCAGAAATCTTCATTTAATTTTACATATATATTTGTTTTTATAAAGATTAATGTGTAACATGAGACACTTGAGAGAGGGGGGTCAGGGTCAAATAAGTTAGTACTTCTACTTCTCTCCTTTACTTCATCTTATTTGAGTTATGAATATTTTTTAAATAAATAAACTAACCTAAAAAACAAAATCGTAACGAAAGCTATTTTTCCTTCCCATCAACTCAGAGGAGGTGGAGGATGTTTCAGACAGGAAGCTGCATTCAGCTGACGGCGGTGACTTCCTTCAGCAGCACTGACCCAGATGTGGGCCAAACCGGGTCATCTCCTCACCATCTTTGATTTTCTAACCAACCCATCTGCAGTTTCAGGATGTCACCAGCCAGACGGCGCGGCTGCAGCACACAGGAAACGCGACGCGCGTGCTCCTCTACAGGTCTCTTCGTTTTCACTTCAGGCGCCTGAAAGCGGCACACCAACACGCCCAGCGAGGATTAAATAACCCAGAATGAATAGTGCATTATGAGCCATTAGATAACAGCAACGTCGCTCATGTGCTCTGACAGCGACGTTTTCATCACGCCGACTATTTCTGCTGCAGACGAAAGGAGAAGTAGGACTATTTCTGAAAGGGCAACAAAACTTTCTCACACAAACTGCCGCATGACTAAAAGTTGTAAAAAAAAAAAAAGAAAAGAAAAAAAAAGAAAAGATGCAAAAAGGGCGGAAAAAAGACGACAGCACTTAAAACTAACAGGTTGGGTAATTTACAACTTGCAACAAACAGGAAGTTTACATGTAAAGTTTAATATACAACACTAATTACACAACATTATTATATCTAAACCATGGAGCTTTTGTGATAAATATTACTGGATGATAATTTTTTAATGATTTGGGAGCAAAAGTCCGATTTTATTGTGTTTTTTCTGCAATCATAATATTGTAACATATTTGGTTAAATATTATTTAGTTGCATCTTAATCACTGGTTGGATATTTAGCATCTTTCTATGGAAGTTTTGGTGGAGTTAATTTAAATTAGTTCATTTCCTGGAACAGATTCAGCTTTGAAGAATCGTCTACAAACTTTTAATAGACGCTAACTCTAATGTTAGCCTGTTTAATCAAGTTAAACTGGTTTTTCTAACCTGATGGTGGCAGCATTTTAGTTCCTTTTGGAGATTTTTCATAATTTGTTTGGTGGAAACTTTGCACGTTTGGGCAATTATTCCCTCCGGTTTTAGATGGAAATCTAAAACCTTTAGCTAATAATTAGCATCTCAAAAGCTCAAATAATAGCTGAACTACAGCCCAAGATAGGGAGGGAGTAATGGGCGAGCTGGCAGGAAAACCGTCCCACAGCATAATGCTGCCATGCTTGACAGTTTCAAATTCATTCAATCCCCTTTCAGATTTAAATTTAACATTAATTCATCCAAGAAAGTTTGTTTCTGACAGGAAAAGAGGCAGGCAAACGTATTAAAACGATGTAAAACGAGGCTCAATTTAGGATTTCTAATTGAAAAAAAAACAACATATTAGGAAACATCCGTTTCCCAATAAACAGCAGACGGAGCAGCGCTCTAAAAATTATCTCAACTATGTATTTTTGCAGATTTCCTGCTCATTTTTACTAAGAAAATCAATAGATAATCTCAGACCACTGCTCTGAAGGTAAATTTGTGTTTCTGAGAGCAAAAATGTTGGAATGCAGTAAAAGAATAATAAAAAAAAGACAAAGTATTAAACAGTACTGATTTGTTTCATCTGTTCGTTAGCTAAATAAGCCCTGCATTAGGAGAAGTATATATTTTTAAAAGTTCTGAGTAGTGACTGCTGCTGGTGATTTCACAGATAAACAGCAGATATTCAGACTCTCATTATGCAAGATGGATAAGTGTGGAAAAACCTGAATAGCAGATTACAAACAGATTAATTTTCTGCTTCAAAGCTGAAAAAAAAAATCCGTCTTAAATTATGCTGAAAATGACAAAAACAAAAACCAAACAAGGTGATTTTTTTAACTCATTCTTGTGTCACAAACACAATTAATCCAATAGTAGTACGTCTGATTACCAGTTAGTACCATAAGTAGCACTGCACACACAAACCAACTCCTCCTTCCCCCCAAAAATAAAAAAGCCCAAACACATTCAGTCTAAAAAAAACAGCACATATGTGTTTAGTATTTTTAGTCTTCCTTGCAGAAACATAGCTAGGTTATAATTACAGAGTGCTTTGTGACTGCCATGTGACAGCAGTACTAGATATCCAAATATAATCTCCAAAAAAAAGAAAGAAAGAAAACGGAGCAAGAGATCCATAAAAAAGCCAACGAAAAGCAGAAAAGTTAGCGTTGGTGAATGTAATTCCTAATCCAAGTGTTAGGGCGCAGCTTTTATTTAACTGGACGCAGGAATAGCCGAGTCCGTCTTTTTTAAGGTTCTGCCGTTTTCCTCAGTCTCCTCCCAGCTCTGGTTCAGCGTTGGCATTCCCAGATCGCTGCGATGCGGCCGCTTTGTCAGAGCTGCAGACTGAGAGCGAGCAGCCGCAGCTTTACCCCCCTTTGTTTTAATGTGTGCAGCTCACACAGTACGCTGTAGTACATATACACACAGCAAAGTACGCTGCAGTACATATACACACAGCAAAGTACGCTGTAGTACATATACACACAGCAAAGTACGCTGCAGTACATATACACACAGCAAAGTACGCTGTAGTACATATACACACAGCAAAGTACGCTGCAGTACATATACACACAGCAAAGTACGCTGTAGTACATATATAAAGCAAAGTACGCTATAGTACTTGTACACAGTGCTGATAAACCAGCTGCTAATTCCCGTCCATCCTGTAAATGCTCATGTCTTACAGGCAGATCTGTTTTGAACTTTAGATGTAAAGCTAATGGTCGCTCTGTTGTGCTTTACAGTCGCCGCCGTTGGCTCTGCGCGGCAAAAACACAAAATCTTACCAAGTATTTTTGGTCTACCTTCCAGTGTACATATCTCAGTGCACTTAACCCTTCCAGACCGAACGGGCCGGCGACGATCCAGCCAGATTTCCAGTACCGTAACTCCACCAGACTTTGCGCTATCTGAAAAATTAAAACGGTTTCTGAAAGGGGAGATGTTGCGCTTTCCAGCCAACATCATGTAATTACGGTAATTTCACCTTGCCGAAGCAGGGAGTGAAATTAATCTGATCAGACACTCTTTCAACAGACGGCAAATTGCAAAAATAAAAAGTTTCAGTTGTTATGGATAAATGGGCAAATACATTTACTCACAGGACATTTAAAGAACCGCAAACAATTAAAATCAGCAAAAATATCCAGGATGAGATTTGAAACAGATATTAAAGGGTTAAAATGAGACAAAAACTAACTTACAACAAGATATAGGAGCTTGCTTTACTAATTCCTTAATATTGATGAAGTTCTGGTTCCACAGGCAGATTATTTCACTTATAAAAATGAATTTTTACTTAACTAATATGCCAGTGGAACTAGAGCATTTTCATCATTACTAAAGAATAATTTACTTAAAACCAGCTCCTATGTCTTCCTGAAAAGTTTCTCGTAAGTTAATTTTGCTTTTTTAAAACATACGAAGATATTTGCACTAGAAACTAGACCAAAAACACTCGGTTACATTTTGTGTTTTTGCATAAGGTTTATGCAAAAAACTGGCTAAAAACACTTGGATTACATTTGAAAAGTCCAACAATCCACAAACAAGAGAAATTTATGATTTTTATTTTATTTTAACAAACGTCTTCTGTAAGAATTCAGTCTGATTATGACCAAAACAAACCTAGAAATTCAGTTTTTAGACCCGTTGTTGCCCAAATGAAGCGAACGCGGCTAAACAACACGTGAAAAACGCATTCTTATAAGTAAAATTATTTACTTAAAACAAGCTGAAAAGTTACTTATAAGTTGGTTTTGTCTAATTTCTAGCATAGTGAGATAACTGCACTAGAAATCAGACCAAACACACTTGGTGAGGGTTTGTGTTTTTGCAGTGTGTGTTGGGCTCAAACACGGCGTACCGGTCCTGCAGGCCCGTCTCTGTTGCTATGCAGAAGCTCTGTTATGGACAGAATCACTTGACTTGTTCTGGTCTTTCTGTGTTGTTTGCCTAATCTTTACATAAAACACAGACGTGAGCGTAGCCTCACGCACGCACGCACGCACGCACGCACGCACGCACGCACGCACGCACGCACGCACGCACGCACGCAGAGCAACATGTTGAGGGCCAGTTGATGCAGAGGCTCTGGGGCCTCCGACCCCGACGTGGGGGCAGGTCACCTGCTGCTGCCCTATGAACAGAAACAGAGCGAAGGGAAGGTGGTGCCTCCAAAACTACGACTGTTAATGGAGTCCATTTCATCAGCTGAAGCTAAATTTATGTTTGCTTTATGGAGCTTTTAACAACAAACTCAACAACAACCGTTCCTACTGGCACGTTTTTACGAAACCAAGCTAAACTTTTAATAAAGAAAATTACATTTTCAAATTCAGTGAAGTTTACCAAACCGACCTGCAGATGAGTGAAAATAGAACCGGCTCCTGTGCTGAATTAAATCATGACCAATCAATTAATCAAGTTTATTTCAGCAGGCAGTTCAAGATGCTTTACATACTAAAAGCACACAACTGCTAAGCTGCAAAGAAAACTCCATGCAGTCAATAACTGAACAAGCATTGCATTTTGATGTGTGCCATCACCAAAATCAATAAACATCAAAATGTTGGTCTACGTTTCATTCACTGTGATTCAAAAAAGACTTTAAACAAAAACTCCGTGTTTCGGGTGTTTTGCAGTTTTCTGGAAGTTTGTTCCAGATTTGCGATGTGTGGAAGCTGAATGCTGCTTCTCCAGGATCGAATGACGTTAACTGGAGAACACGGGCTCAAAAAAAAGGCCAAGCGCTGAGAGAACAACACACTGAGCAACAATCAAACCAAAACTGAACCAAAAGATATATTTAGCAAGTGGACTACAGCGCAGGGCATTCTGGGTAAATACAATAAACACAAACACACTAGTGTAGGTCTAGCAGGAGAAATGGGTTGTGGTTTTTTTTACCAAAGACAAAAGAGAAATCCTAAAACTGCTAAAATCTGATGCTACTCCATTTTTTTTTACATTTTGGGAAGAAGGAAGTTGTGTTCAGTGTCTTCTTCAGAGGTTTTTCTGTCTTTTCCTTCAATGGTTCTTGGTGCAGCGCCACCACAGGCGAGGAGGGGAACAGGTTTTCCAAAGGGTTTGATTGTGAAAGAGAAGATGAAAATGTGATAAATATTGCAATTTCGGATCCAATCAAAAATAATCTACTGGATAAGAAAGGTCAGAGTTCATCTTTCAACAGAGTCTGTGCAAAAATGGCCTCCGTTGGAGAATTTCAAGGTGAAACCAACTGCTGGAAAAAAAACACAAACGCCAAATAAAACCCCTGTGATGTTCCTCCTAAAATCAAAAGGCTCCTCTCCTGTGAGATCAAGCCTGAAATCAAACATGGTGGTGGCGGTATAGTGGCCTGGGCCTGAATTACCTGCTATAATTAATGGAACAGTAAATTCTGCTCACTAGCAGAAAAACCATCAAATGTGGCTGAATTAAAACAACTCTGCATAACGACGGAGCGACAGATTAGCTTTCAGGTGCTATTACTTCAAATCAGGCAGATTTTTGTCCTTCATAGATATGATTTAAAAACTGTTTCTCTCTGATGTTCAACTCTATTTGATGATCTAAAACACAGAACAGAGGAAACCTGCGAGGCGTTTTCATGCCACTGAACAGGCAGAGTGGACCTCTGCAGGAAGATTAAACCAAACTGCAAGAATTTGCTTTAAATTTGTGATAAAAAAACCTCTGAACTGCAGGATGTGTTAAAGCGCTAAAACGTTCACACCAACAAACAGCACCCGGCCTCATGTGCTCATCTGATAATTGGGTTGACTTTTTACAAATAGCAGACCTTCTTTAATTAGAAGTGCAGAGGATCGGATCAATAGTTTCCATATTTTGAGCCGCTTAGGCCAGCATAATGGATTTTCACTTTAGGGTCCAACTGACTAGTGACAGCGCTGTGAAGCTCAGCTGCGCCACGGCACCGAGTTTCACAGCTGGAACGTTTGATTAAAATGTTTCCAGCTCACAGGTTTTACCATATATTTCAGCTGGCACAGCTGCTTTTAAAATAAAAAAGTCTGAAACCTTTCTAAGTTATTTAGATGTCGTTTAGGGATGCACAGATATTATTTGAACTCTAAATTCTGACAATAGATGTGTAAAAAGTCAGCTAAATATTTAAGAGCTTTGTTCTTAATATTAACTCCAAATGAGCTGAGTCATTACTGAACTGTACTTTAATAATTTTTAAAGTGCTTTCTGTAAAATTTAGTTTTCAAACAGTTTTTATATCAAATTTTAAGTTTTTTTCTGATATAAAAGCTCCATGTGGTTACCAGTCAACCTTTAAAGAACAAACTGTGAAGTTCAGAATGGATGGATGGATGGATGGATGGATGGATGGATGGATGGATGGACAGACGGACGGACGGATGGGTTTCTGAATATTAAGTCAACAACAACTCACTTGCCTTTTCCAGCAGCCATTATACAATGATAAAACCAGCTGACTAAATTGCTGGAGTTCCACTCAGGTTGCTAGTTGACGGGCTGGACTCGGGTTGCTAGGTAACGATGCAGTCTGACTCGGCAATCAGGAGGTTTTTGAAACTGCTCATTTTCCAGACACCAAAAAAACACATGGGTGTTTTTTTTCTAAGTGCTTTGGGTGTTTTTGGAAGCAGTCGAGACCCAAATGGAGGAACAAAAACGGGCAAAATATGAATTCTGCACAAAGATCCCCTTTATTTTTTCACCACAGCTAGAAATTACTATCATACTTTTTCAGGCTGCAAAGAGACTTTGAATATAGTATAAATCGTATGCACAAATGTAATCCAAAATGTCCGTCTTCACTAACTAGAAAGGACCCAGTGGAACCACTGATCTACTCATTGCGTAACCCAGAGTGACGTGGTGAAGCATCCTGGTCACCTTTTGGAAAGACCTGCGCCCCCGGGGTTCAGCTCATCCATCCAAACAAGAAACGCTGCGCAGATTGGGAGATGGATCTGGAACCGGGCGGATCCATCAAGCAGGTCTCAGTGGGTACTTCCTAAATATAGGAGCGGGGGACAGAGACGCTCCTGAAAGTCAAACCGAATCTTGTGTAAACAAAAGCGCCTGCTTTATCTCAGCGGCGGTCGATTGGCCCTCCAGGGCCCCATCAAATCACAGGCTTGAAGGGTGTTGTATATAAAAATGTAAAATACACAGCAATGTCCTCTTGCGTCTGCTCAGTGTCTGCGTGCGCCCTTACGCCGCGCGCGTTGGAGGCAGAACCGCTCGCCAGTCCACATGCGCTTCTTTCTCTCTGTGAAATTGACAGACGGCTTTCTCTAATTAATACAGAAGCGCAAACGTCGATACGTGAATTATACCAAAAATAGAAAAAAGAGTAAAAATAGTCCAACCGGCGGCGCTGGGCAGATTTCAGTCCTTCTCAGGAAAAACAACCGCCGCCTCAAGGCATCAGCGAGTTGATCGGACCCCAGAACAGTTTAATGTTTTATCACAACTGTTTATGTAAGAAGATGATGAGAAGGTCAGCACATTTTACACATTTCATTTTAAAAACAGGACATAAAACTGAACTTGTTTACTGTAAATTCATCATTATGTCAAACAGTTAAGATGCCTTAAAATTTTATTGCAATATTTTGAAGTACTTTGGCGATAAAGATTATTTTTTAGCATTTATCACATACATAAATATTGTTCTTAAAAACATTCTTCTGGATTTATATCACTAAACTTTAAAGGCATTTAATAATATTTTCAAATTTACTGATATTTACTGATGTGAACGTTTAACAAAAGAAACGTTTTAAATCAATTCGGTGGCGTTTTTCTGTATCGGCCGACACTAATCCTCAGATATCGATATTGGAAGTGGATCAGTGCGTCCCTGAATAACCGGCGTGACGTAAGCTGATCACGAATGACGGTAATGACAGTAGACGTGTTTAGGCCTGTTGCAATAAGCAATAAATCAATTAATGGCATAATAAATCAAAATGAGCTCAATAATTTCGATTTGCGTAATTTAGCGTTTTTCGCTCTTTTCTGTCTTTCTACCAAAAACTGGATGATAAAAGTTTTCAGTCTGAAACTTTGGCCCTTTTTTTTAGACAACTTTATTTACAGAGACTTCATAATTAATTTTATTTGTCGTTTCTGTTGTTTTATTTTGAAAACTTTTGATGTCTTCCAGTAAAAGTGTTAATATTCCATAGGATTTAAGGTTTATGGAGCTGTGAGAATGAGTTCTTGCATTATTATGCCATTATTACCATTATATTACGTGACAATGATCTGAAAACAATATTATCGTTTATCGCAATATCGTCTATGATGATGTATCGCCGTTGTGAGAGGCCTTGGTATGTTGCCGACGTCTTGCAGGCTGTGAATGATGCAGTATCTGGGGTTGGCATGTTGGTAATTGGGGGGCCCCAAATTAAAATCTGCTCAGGGCCCCAGAAGGGTTTGGGCCAGCCCTGGATGTAGGTCAAATTAGTCGTTGCACTTGGAACCAAACTGATGACCCATCGAAAACGGGGCTGTCCTCTCCCCCTCCAATCAGACATCAATAACCCAGCGCCTGATGTCAAACGGGATGAATAAGTATTCACACCAGAGGAAACATGTTTTCAGCAGGCAGGCCTGTTTGTGCAGCTCCCCGCTCGGCCTGTCGGGGGCATCCCCACGCTCCTTTCCTCCACACCGACCCTGCCTGGTTTCAGCAGCCTGGTTCCCATGGCAACCGCTGTCGGCCCACAACACCCCGCCGCCTCCTGCCTCCACTCCGTCTCTCCCTGGGCCCGGCCGCATCCCTCCACTCCCAGGCTCTCCCATACATCGGCACCAAGCCGGCGCTCGCTCCCTCCTGCCGCCGCGCGTTCGAGTGCCGGTGGGAGACGAGGTGATTACGGAGGGGGTCGAAAAAAAGTTTCTGAATACACCGACCTGAGCGACACGCCGCCGCCGCCGCCGCTTTGGATGAATGAGCAAAAAGATGCTGAGAGTCCAGCTGAAGTAAGGCTGGATAAACGCTGTGATGTATGAAAACTCTGAACGTCTGCATGAGGAAATAAGTAATAAATTAATGATAAATTAAAACAAGCTCAATAATTTCCATTTGCCTGGTTTATCTTTTTTTTCCTTCTACCAAAAACCAGATGATAAAAGTCTTCAAGCTGTTATTTTGGTCTCAACTAAACCTTTTTCTAAAGGACAATTTTGTTTACAGAGACTTCATAATTCAATTTATTTGTTGTTTCTGTTGTTTTGTTAATTTATTTTGGATATTTAAAATATCTTCCAGTGCCAGTGTTAAATGTTCATTAGAATTTAAAGTTCATTGAACTTTGAGGATGCATAATATTACCTGAAAATAGTCTCAAAACAACAACATTTATAGTTCACTGCAGTAATTCTGTGACGATTTATCGTCCAGCAGAGTTTATCGGTACAGTCCAGGTCTCCATGCAAAACTAGCGCAGGACATCTTGTTATTGTCGCCTGAAACACAAGAAGAAGCCAGATTTAACAGCAGGTTTCACTGCAACATGGGAACCTTTCAGGGTTTAATTTAAAGTAACTTCAGCGTTTTATTTTCCTACAGGAAGTTCAGTAAGATTCACCCAAACTACAGCAAAAACATGCAACCTTCAGAATGTTTGGGATTTCATGTGACCACCACCACAAAGCACCGCATAATTATGAATAAAAATCAAATAAAATGTGGAACACGTATTTACACTCAGCCTCTTTACTCTGCGCCACCTAAATAAAATCCCCAGTTAGTGACTGAAGTCACCTGTGTGTAATTTAATCTGTTAATCTGTAAATCCAGCTGTTCAGTGAATCCTTCTGTTAGAAAACATTAATGAACAAACAGCATCAATTCTACACTGTAAAAACACTAAATCTTAAACCAGACCAATTTTTGTCTAGTTTTTAATGCGAATGTTTTAGTATTTTTGAACAACTTAAAACTTCCCATTCAGATAAATAAAATAGTTTTAAGTAAATAATTTTTGAAAATAGATGTAAAAAAGTATTAGTTTAACTTAAAACAGGACAAGTTTTATTTGGCTGAAGTGGGGGGAAAATGGCTCAATTATAAAAGTTGCAGATTTCTGATCTATCGATACAGATCAGGGTGTCCAAACTGTGGCTTGGGGGCCATTTGCAGCCCGCTAGGTAATTCTGTTTGGCCCCTCAGTCCACAATTCAAGAATGGAGCAAATTTAATTTAATTTTTACAAGCAATTATTATTTAGTACTTTTCTTAATAATGTTTCTGTTTTCATTGATTATACTTTGCTAAAACCAGGAAGTGCTGTCCAACCTTTGTTGAGAAAAGTATATATATAAAATATAGAATAAGCCCCAAAAGAGTTTTGAAAAATATTTACCTGTCATTTTTAATAATTATAATAATTTACAGATTCCTTTTCAAGTATGCTTTATTAAAATATTGTCTGCTTAGTATTTTACTGAGGAGATAAAAACAACTGATTTTTATTGAAAATGTTTGGACATCACTGTTTTATATCAAAGTGTATTCATGTGTTAGAGTGGTCCAGTCAAAGTAAAATCCTAAAAAAAAAAGGTTACATTTATGTTTAGAGGCCCTCTAGGTCAAAAATAGTTTGAAATATTTTGCAAAAAACCTTCCCATCTGCAAAACTCCACACATATTTTCAAATTTATTGATACTTTAATTGAAAAAATATGGAGAAAATAGAAATTTGTATAGTTTTGAGAGGCTTTAAACATCATTAATTGGAATGTATTTTGAAAATAAGAAGAAATTCATCACGATAAAATGCATGACAAAATGCACAAATTCATCTTTTTTGAAAATTGAGTCCACAGCGCTGCTTTATAAAACATCCAGCCTTCATTTAACCTGTTGCAGCTTTCAGCAAATCAATTCTAGTTAAGGTTGGTGACTGATAAACTGGAGCTAGCCACCAAATGTTTGCTCAACTTATCCTCGAAGCTAACTCGGTCAGCCCAGCCAGATGAAACAATCCTGCAGCGCAAACTGTCAACAAACCCCACTGACAAGAATATAAGGTTTCTAAAAATAGCCCCGTGTCCCCCTCTGGCCACATTCCTCAGGAGGTGAAAGTTGAAGCTTGTTTGACTAGTCGCCGCGGCGGGGGGAGACGTTCCTGCCTGGGTGTGGCTGGACAGCGCCACCCTGGGGCCTCGCTGCGAGGCTGGGAAGCATCGCAGCCCCACTGCGACCCCACTGAGCATGCCCAGAGGGGTCAGATGCAACAAGAAGCCAATGTCATGATTAGACAGCAAAACCTCTGCTTGCACGTCCAAACGCTGCCTTTGGTGGAGCTTACGTGTGCGCAGGGTAGGGGGAGACAGAGCGCCTATTGCAGAGTGACTGCTTTCACGTCCGGGCGCCAAAACGTGAGAAAGAAAGCAGCGGCGGCGGCGGTCCGACGAAACCGGCACACAGAGGCGCTCTGTGTCTCACCTTCTGCCGCTGACCTTCCCTTTTGTTTACAGCGCATTGCCGGGATACTCCCTTTGATTTGGCTGCGCACACGTGACCTCAGCCAGTTTCTGCTCTGCAGTGCTGCTGCTAAAAATAGCCTCAGCTTGCCCTGGCTCCACAGCTAGTTTACATAAGCTCTAAGGGGGGGAGAGAAGAGAGCGACAGAGAGGGGGGTTAGCGAGGAGGAGGAGGAGGAGGGGAGTCTCGGTGAAGAGAGAGAGCAGTAGAGGAAGGAGGGGAGGAGACATGAGGAGGGGTGCATGGTCGACCATTCCACAGTCTCTGAGCAGGGGAGCTGCAGCGTCACCGCTGTCCTCCGCAGACTGCCTGTACACTCCTGGACAACAGGAGGCTGAGGTATATATACACGTCTATGCGTGTGTCTGTGTGTGTGTGTGTGTGTGTGTGTGTCTGCGTGTGTGTTGTCAGCGCACAGTAAAACACTCAGAGATATCCGCCATTCACCAGCCCTGCTCTTTGTCTGGCCCTTAAAATGGACGCACATTTTAACCCAAAAATAAAGACGTGTATTTATAGCTCCGCTCCTTTAAGTGGAACAGAAACTCTCTCTCTCTCTCTCTCTCTCTCTTTTTCTCTCTCTCTCTCTCGTTTTTTTTTTTTACCTCCAACCAACCCGACTCGTAGCAAACAAAAGCAGGCGAGTTCATGCTGTTTGCACACGTTCACCAAAACGGCTCTCTTAGAGAAGATGACAGGAAAAAAGGTTGACTGAGATCGCTTTGAGACAGATGGGTGCTGATTCTTTTGTCTTTTTAGGACAAAAAAATGGTGTAAGTTACAAGAATCTAAACTATATTTTGTGAAACTGTAAATTTAAATATATTTGTGGTCAGTAAGAAATTATCATTTTCAAGAAAACTATTCCTCCTGCTGCTCCAGTAACATTTAGGACTACAGCTAACAATTATTTTCTAGCGATTAATCAGATAAAACAATGACACATTTTGCAGATTTCTCATTTTACCACTTAAGCCTCTATTATACTATTTTATACTATAATATTCAAAATGCATTAAAAGATGTAAATTAACAATTAAATTCATTTTTTAATTAAGAAAATACACATTTTATTATCTAAAAAGGTAAAAGCCCAGCATTTCAATAATCGATTCATCACAATTAATCGCTTCAGTCTCAGTAACGTTTATTACTTACTAGTAACATCAAGCGACGTGGACAGATTTACCAGAAAACAAAAAATATGAGAAAAACCCTCCCAAACAAACAAACAAACAAACAAAAAACTAAAACAGCAACACCTTTCAAATATATTTCCAAAATGCAAATTTGCCTTCAAAAGTGAGGAAAAACTGGGATTAAATTCTACAGTGTACAGCAACAGGTGGGGGAGGGCCAGCAATGCATGCTGCAGAAAATCTTAGCAGCTGTGAAACCAGAACCTTTCAGTACATCTTAAACATTTATGTCCAACCAGAGCTGTAATAATTTTTTAAGGTAGAATATCATATTAATGAAATTAAAACAAACAAGGAGAGCAGAATCTAATCGAACAGATCCCACTCTGAAGAAGGTTACAGTCTGGAAACTGAGGACTAATCAGTTTAAATCACAAACCTCAACATTAACGTACAACATCAAAATCACAAAGTACTGCTTGGATATAGAGGTGAGGATATGGATTGAAAGTTTTAGCACCATATTTAGTCGTACTTGTGACAATAGCAGCTACTAGCTACTCTATTGCAGCATGACACAGCAATCATAGCCTCACAAACACAAATACTGGAAAACATACCATCACCTCACTTAATCATGTTTTTAAATTTATTGATACTGATACTTTTATTGAGTGGAAAAAATAATTCAGGCAATACGTGCAGTGTTAGATGTTATTAAACATCATTAATTGAAATTTACCATGAAAACGATAAACCAAAATTCTCATTATGATAAGAAATTTATCACAATAAATGATAAGCGATACGATAAATGTTATGAGATATTTAGTGGGCCGTTGTATCCCTTGCATCAATAATAAAATGTTTGGACCAACTTGACAAAACACCTGATGCTGAACTTAGAAATTCAGTTTTCTAGAAAAGAAAAATCACTCTCAGTCTTCAACAGTTATACAACAACTGCTCGTTTCAAAATACAGAAAAATAAAGTTCAGTGAATCCTGAACTTTTCATCTTTTATTGGGTGAGAGACGGGTAGAGGTCACAGAAACACACACGCACACACACACAGAAACACACACACACACACACATCTAGGGCCAGTTTAGAAACACCAATTAACCCAACAGACATGATTTTGGGAGAATATGATAACTGCATGCTAACTGCATGCTAACTGCATGCTAACTCCATGCTAACTGCATGTGTGGATGTTTCCTGCCCTCATTAACACCTGATGATTTAAATCTGTCCTACTGTTCGGACGCATGAAAACGGTAAATATTACCTACCAGCACAAAGTGGCTCAGAGTTATTTTGGTTTGGTCATGGATCATAATCTGTCATATTTCATAAGAGTTGTCTGGTCCAAGCAGGGATCAGATTGGAAACAGTGTCATATAACGCTTTCAGACAATTACAAACAATTGAATTAGATTAGGTGTTAAACTGGAACATTTCCCTCAACATTTGTCTCCATTTTCATTTAAAGAAATTGTACTACCAAAGGAAATAAACAAATACAAGCTGCAAGTTGAACAGGAGCCTGCTTTACCAAGCCAAACTGACCAGTTTATAGTTTCAGATCCAACTGGCGGTTTATTAAGTTATAAAATATAAGATCAACAATCAACATTCAAATTCCGCAAGAGACGAAACATGGCTACCAGAAACGTTTCTGCATCTGAATATCCAAGCAGAGGTTCTACATTTTAATTTTACGAGAAAAAGAATGTTTTAGAAATCAGGGTTTCTGCAGGTTTCACCAACTCAAGACTTTTTAAGACATTTTAGACATCAGAAATGGGATTTAAGACTTTTATCATGACAGAAATGTACAAAAGAGAATAAATCACAAATAAATAAATTGTATGGGTTGGCAGAAGAAGTGGCGAAGACGAAGATCGTCCAGCCAACTGGTGGTAAATAATAATGGACGTGAAAAAGCTAGCTAGCTAGCGCATATTAGCAGTAGCATTTGTAGAACACAGTGATGATGTCTGTGTGTGATATTACTTTAGCAGTAAAGTCTACAAGAAAAAAGAAAACTACCTGGTTATCGTATTTAAGGCAAACTTGTTTTCCCAATAAATTCACATGTTAAGGCCTTAATTTTAGATACATTAAAAATGTAAGACTTTTTAAAGATGCACAGACACCCTGTATGTCGAAACGCTTTCCAGTAAACAATTATTAACATTTCTTCATGAGTTACTTCAGCTTTAGTATGTTGACGCTGCAGAAGAAAGAAGAGTAAAACCATTTTCTGGTCATTGAAACATTTTCACTAAAGATGCACTGATCAGTCTTTTCCAGGCTGATCGTCTCGGCAAATCCTGCAAAACGACTAAATTGGAGAAGCTAAACTGAAACTGTTCAGCTTCAGGCAAAATAAAAAGATGCTAAACTACAAAGAGAGCAGAAAGTCAAGACAAATATTTGAGTCTCTGCTTTTATTAGATGAGGATGAAGTTTAATTTTTGTGTAATTTCAATGATTTTTGACAAACTCATGAGTGCTAAGCTTTATATTCACCTCAAACTGGCTGCTTCTTTGTCCAGTTTTCTGTTCAGCTTGACAATGACGTGGAAACATGGCTATTAAAAGTAAGCAGAGGCTGTCTGAGCCTCTGGTCTCTAGAAACAAAATAAAAACACACTGGCAGCACAACGAATCTTGTGACATGTAGCATGCAACGCGGGGCAGCTTTAGGCTCTCATGGCCGCTCTCCTGAGCAGGCGGAGAGATTTTCATGTGCGATATCTACGACAGGCTCCAGATCTCCACCTAATGCACTTAGGAACGGGTCGCAGGTGGAGGAACGGTTCGCAGGTGGAGCAACGGGTCGCAGGTGGAACAACGGGTAGCAGGTGGAGCAACGCCTTGCGTCAGGAACAAAGCAGATGCTGAGTGATGCTCAGGGGGGAAAGAGTTTACAAACACAAACATGTTTGT